>NC_048586.1:41057111-41302111 GCF_013265735.2 Oncorhynchus mykiss | reverse complement strand
AGGGGTTAATTATGTTTTCAAAAAAATATATATATTTCCTGAGCTTTCTTATATGTCCTAGATATAGGACAGACACTTTAAATCTTTATTCCTGATGATACATTTTCGGACTGTCTGTTTTGCCATTTGTGAATATGTTACTGAATGTGTTTCTATGGGATATAGTAGTAAAAGGATAATTCAATATTTAATCAAATAATACCTACAGGGGTCCTAAAATTAAAAATCAAATATATAAATGATCCATGATATGACCATCTTGCAACAAGTACGTCCTGGTTGTATAGATCTGACTGGAACACATGCTGACAGACAAAAAGAGGTCATAACACCTTTAACCCACCGATCCGTTATTGATTGTTCCATGTGCGTGTGACCTTTTGCCCTGGGCACCACACCACACCAGCCCACATATCCATGTTAAGGGATGGCCCATAGATGTGTGTGCAAATGTTGTGATCCGGCTCGAACATGTTCAGTCAAAATATATTCAGGCCTCGCTTAGAGACCACAATATGCTCACTTTATGACTCATAATAGTGATAACATGACAAAGAAAGATCAAGGAACACTAGAATAAATTAACATGACACAATGTTCACAAATATATTTTCTGACAGAAAATGAATTCCAACAAACAACTCCTTACGCTGCTCAATTTAAAATAACTGAATAGTTGTTGTACTTGTACAGTATGGTTGTCATAAGGTTGTCATATGGTTGTCATAAGGTTGTCATACAGAGCCCTGGTTTGAACCCCCCCCCCCCCACCCCACACTCACACACACACACACACACACACACACACACACACACACACACACACACCACTAATAGTTGCGCTGAACCTTATTCCCATTCATTATAACTGGGGCTGTTGTTTCGGTAGCCTGCAGTGACATACCTCATTACTGACCTTGGTAAATCCTAGCTGTTTAGGCTAAAGGCGATGTGGCCCCACAAAATGTCACGGGGGTACTCTGTATTCACTCATGAAAAAAAATGTGAGTATGGTTACAGGGAGAGACATATACAATAACCCATGTCAGTAACCTTGAAATACACACACACTGCCAGGCACACAAACAACCAGCACAATGTGACTCTTAAGCAGCCATTTGTATCCCTCAACGTTGGTCAGTGCAGTGCAACCCCATAGTACTAACTTCAGCAGGCAACACCCTCTCTATCGCCACCGTTCCAGTCAGCAGCTTTAGGGAGGCGTAGGTGTTCTGAAGCTGTCGAAGCGGGCTCTCTGTTCTGAAGATTTCTGTGCTTCTGACACAGTGATGAGTTTTGTTTGTACAGTTAGACGTCTTGGCATTTACAAGCAGGCAGGCAGGGTCCATGCATCTCATGAAGTGTATTAAATAACAGGGTGAGTGAGTGAGTGAGTGAGTGAGTGAGTGAGTGAGTGAGTGCGGAGGCTGAGACTGGAGCGAGAGGGGTTGGGACAGGGTAAGTGAGTGAGTGAACGGCAGGCAGGCAGGCAGGCTACACAACGAGAGGGTACAAACGAGAGGGTACAAACACACTACTCAATAATTCCATAGCTCTCCTCGCGACACACGGCAGGGTAGCCTAGTGGTTAGAGCGTTGGACTAGTAACCGGAAGGTTGCAAGTTCAAATCCCCGAGCTGACAAGGTACAAATCTGTCGTTCTGGCCCTGAACAGGCAGTTAACCCACTGTTCCTAGGCCGTCATTGAAAATAAGAATTTGTCCTTAACTGACTTGCCTGGTTAAATAAAGGTAAAATAAACAAATGAAAAACACATTTCAATAATATGATCAAAACTCATGTTTAAACAAAGGTATAAAACTGTACATCCATGCTTAACACCTTGACCTTGGTTATTTGCCCTGTGAATGTGTAAACATGAGAGAGTATATGTTATTGTTTGTGAGTGTATAGCAACGTATGTAGGAGACAGCAGTCATTGGGGCCAGTCAGCCCATCTGTCCCTGTATAAGAAGTGAGGAGGGGGCTGTGGCTGCATAGAAACTTAACACGGCTCCCTCCCCAGGCCACCAGCACACTGGTTAATATAATGGGCCTGCCTCTAACTGGCCGCCTGGTGACGTATTATCTCTCTGAACAAATCCCCTCTTTTTCCCAAAGCAAGCCTGTCTCCTCCCCAATGTCCAAAGGTGTTTGGTGAAGTAAATCTGCCTAAATCCCTCACAGCTTGGGCTGGCAAAGGGAGAGAGGAGTGTTGAATGAAGGTGAATAAAGATAAATCTCCTTTTCTTAACAAAAAAAAATAGTTCTGGGGGTGGTGGGAAGGAACAGAGAAATTAGGAATTCATATCACATGGTGCATTTTAAAGTTGCAGCATCCCACCCTATTTCTCTCTCTTTCTCTCTTTCTCTCTTCCCCTTTCTCTCTCTCTCTCTCTCTCTCTCTCTCTCTCTCCTTCTCTCTCTCTCTCTCTCTCGCTCTCTCTCTCTCTCTCTTTCTGTCTGCCTCTGTAGATGCGTGATTCCTGACCTCTGAAGCAGGAGAAAAGAGGAGAGACCTACCACAATGACGTCTGTCTCTCTGGACAGCACTGCAAGACACGTGTTTTGCCTCTGACTTGGGCTTTACGGAAGCTCAAATTGCATGCACTGTATTTGAAATGAACAGATATAGGCATAACACACTTTAGGAAAGTAGTTTGTTGTGAGGGGTTGAGGGATGGATGGGGCGGAGTGTGTAACGTTATACAACACACGATGTGACTAGCACATCCAATCCAGAAGGGAAAACAAAAACTAATCACACCTGCCCCCAACTCTGTCATGCTGATTAAAATGGAATATGAAAAGTCTCAAGCACTCGCAAGATTTATTTCAGAGCCATTAAACAATCTGTTGCGTTCCCTCCCTCAATCGCCCTACCAACCCTGCTCTCTCTATCCACACCCCTCACCTCACCCTCTCTTTCCCTCTCTATCCTCTCTCTCACTTTCTCACTGCTTACCATTTACCTCTCTCTCGCTCTCTCCCTACACCACTCATCCTTCTCTCACTTTCTCCCTGCTTACCATTCACCTCTCTCTCTGTCTCCCTACACCACTCATCCCTCTCTCTCTCTCTGTGTCTCCCTAAACCACTCATCCCTCTCTCTCTCTCTCTCTCTTTTTGTCTCCCCACACCACTCATCCCTTTCTCTCTCTGTCTCCCTAAACCACTTATCTCTCTCTCTCTCTTGTCTCCCTAAACCACTCATCCCTCTCTCTCTCTCTCTCTGTCTCCCCACACCACTCATCCCTCTCTCTCTCAGTCTCCCTATACCACTCATCCATCTCTCTCTGTCTCCCTATACCACTCATCCCTCTCTCTCCGTCTCCCTACACCACTCATCCCTCACTCTCTGTCTCCCTACACCACTCATCCCTCTCTCTCTCTCTCTCTATGGCTCCCTACACCACTCATCCATCTCCCACTCTCTATGGCTCCCTACACCACTTATCCCTCTCTCTGTCTCCCTACACCACTCATCCCTCTCTCTGTCTCCCTATACCTCTCATCCCTCTCTCTGACTCCCTACACCACTCATCCCTCTCTCTGTCTCCCTACACCACTCATCCCTCTCTCTGTCTCCCTACACCACTTATCCCTCTCTCTGTCTCCCTACACCACTCATCCCTCTCTCTGACTCCCTACACCACTCATCCCTCTCTCTGTCTCCCTACTCATCCCTCTCTTTCTGTCTCCCTACACCACTCATCCCTCTCTTTCTGTCTCCCTACACCACTCATCCATCTCTCTCTGTCTCTTTATACCACTCATCCCTGTCTCTGTCTCCCTATACCACTCATCCCTCTCTCTGTCTCCCTACACCACTCATCCATCTCTCTCTGTCTCCCTACACCACTCATCCCTCTCTCTGTCTCCCTACACCACTCATCCATCTCTCTCTGTCTCCCTACACCACTCATCCCTCTCTCTGTCTCCTTACACCACTCATCCCTCTCTCTGTCTCCCTACACCACTCATCCCTCTCTCTGTCTCCCTACACCACTCATCCCTCTCTCTGTCTCCCTACACCACTCATCCCTCTCTCTGTCTCCCTACACCACTCATCCCTCTCTCTGTCTCCCTACACCACTCATCCCTCTCTCTGTCTCCCTACACCACTCATCCCTCTCTCTGTCTCCCTACACCACTCATCCCTCTCTTTTCTGTCTCCCTACACCACTAATCCCTCTCTCTCTCTGTCTCCCTATACCACTCATCCCTCTCTCTGTCTCTCCACGCTACTCATCCATCTCTCTCTGTCTCCCTATACCACTCATCCCTCTCTCTCCGTCTCCCTACACCACTCATCCCTCACTCTCTGTCTCCCTACACCACTCACCCCTCACTCTCTGTCTCCCTACACCACTCATCCCTCACTCTCTGTCTCCCTACACCACTCATCCCTCTCTCTCTCTCTATGGCTCCCTACACCACTCATCCCTCTCTCACTCTCTATGGCTCCCTACACCACTTATCCCTCTCTCTGTCTCCCTACACCACTCATCCCTCTCTCTGTCTCCCTACACCACTCATCCCTCTCTCTGACTCCCTACACCACTCATCCCTCTCTCTGTCTCCCTACACCACTCATCCCTCTCTCTGTCTCCCTACACCACTCATCCCTCTCTCTGACTCCCTACACCACTCATCCCTCTCTCTGTCTCCCTAATCATCCCTCTCTTTCTGTCTCCCTACACCACTCATCCCTCTCTTTCTGTCTCCCTACACCACTCATCCATCTCTCTCTGTCTCCCTACACCACTCATCCCTGTCTCTGTCTCCCTACACCACTCATACCTCTCTCTGTCTCCCTACACCACTCATCCCTCTCTCTGACTCCCTACACCACTCATCCCTCTCTCTGTCTCCCTACTCATCCCTCTCTTTCTGTCTCCCTACACCACTCATCCCTCTCTTTCTGTCTCCCTACACCACTCATCCATCTCGCTCTGTCTCCCTACACCACTCATCCCTGTCTCTGTCTCCCTACACCACTCATACCTCTCTCTGTCTCCCTACACCACTCATCCATCTCTCTCTGTCTCCCTACACCACTCATCCCTCTCTCTGTCTCCCTACACCACTCATCCCTCTCTCTGTCTCCCTACACCACTCATCCCTCTCTCTGTCTCCCTACACCACTCATCCCTCTCTCTGTCTCCCTACACCACTCATCCCTCTCTCTGACTCCCTAGACGACTCATCCCTCTCTTTCTCCCTCTCGCTCTTATTGTTCAGCTGTGAATAGTCCAGGAATGGCATCCTGTAACCCTATCTGTCCACCAATAGTGCCCAGCCCTTGGGCGGAGTGAGAAGGAGGCTATATAGGGCACGTAACCAGGGGAGGCCTGACAAACAGCCGAAGACACCTAAGTTATGTCGCTCAGTCACTACCCACTTTCTGTTCCTCTTTTCCATAATCTCTCTTTTTCATTCCCCCTCTCACTCACTCTCACTCAGTCTGCTTTCCATTTTTCTGAGCTCTTTTCATCTCAGGCTTTGGGATGCTGAATGCGAGAGCGGCCTGGCGGCGGTGAAAGGCCTGAATTGTGATTAAGAATGAGGAGAGAGGGAGGGAGGAGGAGAGGAGCTCCTTTTCTTTGTTCTGCCCTCTGGGGTGTTTACTGAGGGGGTGGGGGGGGCGTGGAGGAGGGGACAGAGGGGGGAGGGGGTGCATAAGGCATGGCGGAGCAGATATGAAAGGCATTCAGGTCAGCGCTGATGTGAGCAAGAGTGGTAATCATACCAAAGGCGTTCTGAAGGACCACCGTAGCAGTACCAAAGAGCTCCAGGACAGAAGGTGTGTGTGTGTGTGTGTGTGTGTGTGTGGGTGAATGCGTAGACATGAACACATATGAGTGTGCTCATATTATACATTAAACCATTAGCCATAGTGAGCTGGCAGACTGTTACGCGGAGTGGAACAGGGGAACCCAAGAGCAGACTCGTACGAGGAGACTGGGATCAAGTAACCAAGGTATTTATTAAATGTATTAAAGTGCAGGCCAGGGGAAGCTCGGGTGGGTTGCAGGAAACCAGGTGCGGAGGCTGAGACTGGAGCGAGAGGAGTCGGGACAGGGTAAGCAGGCCTGGAGGGGAATCCAAGGGAGTAGTAGTGTGGGGAAGCAGGATGACTAGACGTGGAACTGGAGACAAGGACCAGAGTCAGAGTGGGCGGAACTGTAGCGGAGAGGAAAACAGGCACAACAGGATAACAGGATCTAACAGTAACAAATGGCTAGAAGCGTAGACTGACTGAGCAGAGGTTACGATCTGGCAGCGTGGAAGTGGCAGGGCTGAGTATTTGTAGAGGTCTTGATTATGGAACAGGTTGCAGCTGGTGGGGATCTGCTCTTACTCCAGCACACCTGTCCCCGCCCACACAATCACACACACACAGAGGGAGAGGATACTGGGGGAGTGGCGGCATGTCAAAGAGACACAGGATGAGCAATAGAGGGCATGGCAGGAACAGATGTAACAGTACCCAATCCCTCTACTGGCACCCAACCAGGCTTAGCTGGGTGTGAGGTATGGAAATCATGTATGAGGGAGGGGTCCATAATGTGACGGCGGGGCACCCAGCAGTGCTTCTCAGGCCCGTATCCTTCCCAGTCCATCAGTTACTGCCAGCCGTGACCCCGACAGCGCACATCCAAAAGTTGCCGGACGGTATAGGCAGGATGGTCATCGAGGATCCGAGGGGGTGGAGGAGCCGCTGCAGGAGGAGACTGGGGACTGGAGCAGACAGGTTTAATCAGGGATACATGAAAGGTAGGATGGATCCTGATAGAGGCTGGGAGTTTCAAGAGCACAGCAGAGGGGTTAACAACATGGTCAATTTCAAAGGGACCAATAAATTGGGGGGAACGTTTCTTCGATGCCACTTTCAATGGCAGGTCCTTCGATGAGAGCCATAACCTTTTGACCTGGGGTGTAGACTGGAGCTGAGGCCCAGCAACGGTTGGCTTGGGACTGGGTCCTGTGAGAGGCACGAAGAAGGGCAGCCCGGGCCTTCCTCCAGGTATAGTAACAAAGGTGCAGATGGTCCTGGACAGAAGGAACTGCAACCTCTTGGGCGGGGAACAAGGGGGATTGGTAACCCAGAGCACACTCGAAGGGTGACATACCTGACGAGACGTTGGTGAGGGAGTTGTGGGCATTTTTCAACCCAGGGTAGCTGAGCGCTCCAGGAGGAAGGGTTAGCAGAAGTCATGCAGCGTAGGGCAGTCTCCATCTCTTGGTTGGCCCAGTCGGTCTTCCCGTTGGTCTGGGGATGATATCCAGAAGAAAAATTGACATTGATACCAAGAGCTGAAGAGAAGGATCTCCATACCTGGGAGGTAAAGTGGGGTCCTCTGTCGGAAACGATGTCAGTGGGAATTTGCATGCAGACAAAACACATGGGATACTAACAGGTCCGCAGGGTCCCTGGAGGACAGGAGCTTGGAGAGGGGAATGAAGTGAGACATTTTGGAAAACCTGTCAATAATGGTGAGGATGACAGAGTTACCGTTAGATGGGGCAAGGCCAGTGACGATGTCCAGAGCTATGTGTGACCAGGGGCGACTCGGTATGGGAAGAGGGCGAAGCAGACTGGAAGTGGGTTTAGTGGAGGTTTTGTTCCGGGCACAAGCCGAACAGGCTGAGACAAACTCCCAGACATCTCTCTCCATGGTGGGCCACCAAAAGCGTTGACGCAGGAAGGCAAGGGTCCAGTTCATACCAGGGTGACAGGTGAGGTGGGTAGAATGGCCGCACTGAAGAACATCAGAGCGAACACAATCTGGAACAAACCGTGCATTACAGGGATCGTTCACTGGGTCAGGCTGGTTCTGCTGAGCCTGGCGGATACGGGACTCGATCTCCCAGGCGACAGCGGCAACGATGCAGGTGGATAGCACAATGGCTCCTGGCTCGGTACCTGTGTTGTCGGTGGTGAACTGGTGAGAGAGGGCATCAAGCTTGGTATTCTTCAAACCGGGGCTATAAGTGAGTGTGAAATTGAATCTACCGAAGAACAAAGCCCAGTTGGCTTTCCGGGAGTTCAGACGTTAGGCGGTCTGTATGTAGGACAGGTTTTTATGGTCAGTCCACACGATGAAGGGGGGTACAGAGCCCTCCAGCCAGTGACGCCATTCTTCATGAGCCAGCTTAACTGCCAGGAGTTCCTGGGTTCCGATGTCAAAATTCCTCTCTGCAGGTGAGAGCTTATAGGAAAAGAATGCACATGGGTGGACCTTCTGATCAGAGGGGGAACGTTGAGACAGAACAGCACCTACCCCGCTGTCAGAGGTGTCCAGCTCCACAATGAACTGGAGTTCTGGATCGGGCTGAGTAAGGCCCGGAGCGGAGGTGAAGCAAAGCTTGAGTTCCAGAAATGCTGCCTCTGCCTCAAGAGTCCAGTGGAATGGAGTGGAGGTGGAGGTGAGAGTGGTGAGAGGTGCTGCCAGATGGCTGTAGTTGTGGAGGAAACGTCTGTAAAAATGTGCAAACCCCAGGAAACGCTGTAGCTGCTTCAGGTTGGTGGGTGCAGGCCAATCTTTGACTGCCATGACCTTGGCGGGGTCCATACTTAACTGTCCCTGTGCAAAATTATAATCCATGAAAGACACTGAGGCAGCATGGAACTCACATTTTTCAGCTTTAACAAAAAGCTTATTCTCCAACAGCCGTTAAGAACTTGGCCAACATGTTGCTAGTGAGTCTCAGGGTCCTTGGAAAAAATCAGGATGTCATCTAAATAGACAAAAACAAAGCGTCCAATCACATCCCTCAGCACATCATTGACTAAGTTCTGGAAAACAGCAGGGGTATTAGTAAGACCAAAAGGCAGGACCAAATAATCAAAGTGACCAAGTGGTGTGTTGAATGCAGTCTTCCACTCGTCCCCCTCTCTTATGCGAACAAGGTGGTAGGCATTCCAGAGGTCGAATTTGGTAAACACAGTGGCACCATGGAGGGGGGCAAAATCAGAGCTGATGAGTGGCAAGGGGTACTTGTTCTTTACTGTGACATTATTCAGCCCACGGAAGTCTATGCACGGCCTCAGTGACCCATCCTTCTTCACAAAGAAAAACCCAGCACCCACCGGGGAGGAAGATGGCTTGATATGTCCTGCTGCCAAAGATTCCTGGATGTACCACTCCATGGCCTTTTGCTCGGGGTGAGAGAGGTTAAAAATTGGCTACTGGGGAGAGGAGCTCCTGGATGTACCTCTCCACAGCCTTTTGCTCGGGGCGAGAGAGGTTAAAAACTGGCTACTGGGGAGAGGAGCTCCAGGCTGAAGATCAATGGCGCAGTCGTACGGCCGATGAGGCGGCAGCGACAGGGTGTGATACTTGCTGAAAACAGGAGCAAGATCGTGATACTCGGGAGGAACTGATGACAGGTCCGGAGATTCTAGAATAACCTGGGGCACAGACAAGGCAAGGGGAAGGGCAGAATGTAGACAATTAGAGTGACAAAATTAACTCCAAGTGGTTACCTTTCAGGCGGTCCAGTCAATCTGTGGGTTGTGTAGCTTTCATCATGGATGGCCAAGAACCAGGGGAGAGTAAGGACAGTCGATTATGTGGAAACTGATCTTTTCCTCGTGATTTCCAGAGAGACGCAGGATGACAGGGACGGTTCTCACAGACACGAGCGAGGAACTTTCCATTGAGAGCGTTAGCATCGAGGGGTGAATCAAGTGGGACAGTGTCCAGACCCAACTAGGTAACGACCCCTCAGTCCAGGAAGCTCTCATCGGTGCCCGAATCGATGAGAACAGACAGAGGAAAAGCTTGGCTCTGCCACACAAGGTTGCCTTCAATCAGAGATCTGGGGGAAGATGGGCAGGCGATTCGGCTAAACAGTATATCCCCCCTACTGCCGATCCCCCTCTTTTGCTAGATGGGAACAAGTAGAGACAAAGTGACCAACCTGGCCACCGTATAGGCAGCTCCTAGCGCTGATTCGTCGTTGCCTCTCCTCTAGAGAGTGACGGGCCCTGCCGAGCTACATGTGTTCAGGATCTGGAATAGCCTTGGGATGGGATGCAGTCAGAGAAGGAGGACAAGGCACTGAAACAGATGTTATGGTGCATGCAACCCTACCTACCCTCTCCCTCCGACGCTCACGGAGACGATGGTTTGGTGGAAAGTATCATAGTCTGCTGGGTTCATCTCTTTGGCAAGATCGTATTGTTACGAAGAGTGGCACAGGGGAACCCAAGAGCAGACTCAGACGAGGAGACTGGGATGAAGTAACCAAGGTATTTATTAAAACACAGGGGGAAGATGTGCAGGCCAGGGGAAACTCGGGTGGGTTGCAGGAAACCAGGTCCGGAGGCTGAGACTGGAGCGAGAGGGGTTGGGACAGGTTAAGCAGGCCTGGAGGGGAATCCAAGGGAGTAGTAGTGTAAGGAAGCAGGATGACTAGTCGTGGAACTGGAGACAAGGACCAGAGTCAGAGTGGGCGGAACTGTAGCTGAGAGGAAAACAGGCACAATAGGATAACAGGATCTAACAGTAACAAACGGCTAGAAGCGTAGGCTGACTGAGCAGAGATTACGATCTGGCAGCATGGAAGTGGCAGGGCTGAGTATTTGTAGAGGTCTTGATTATGGAACAGGTTGCAGCTGGTGGGGATCTGCTCTTACTCCAGCACACCTGCCTCCGCCCACACTATCACACACACAGTGAGGGAGAGGGAGAGGGAGAGAGTACTGGGGGAGTGGCAGCAGGTCAAGGAGACACAGGATGAGCAGTAGAGGGCGTTTCAGGAGCAGATGTAACACAGACACATGTCTCCAGCAGCAAGGACAATGGCATGTTTGTGAGAAATGTAGCATGAATGGTACAACAGGCACCCTGACACTGCTCACTGCTGATGATAGGAGCAGGGAAATGAAACTCACTTCCATTGAAACCCCATTGTCTTGAGACAGTTATGGACCCACTAGCATACTGGACATGACAGCCATGCCTTCATTTGAATGTTGTGATAATCCTGAGATGAACCCATGTATTAAATGTCTTATAACTCTGACTATATAAGTGTTGCAAGACAATAACATGTCCAGTTTATTAGGTGATTGATCAGTCTTATTTATATTGACCTCACACACTTTAGTACACCAATTGTGGCTTTGAAAGCTGAAATAGTGTAACAAAAATATATATAAATATATATATATATATATATATGTATATATATATATATATATAAAATGAAAGAAAGAGTATTTTAAGGCAAGGCTAATGGAGCGCTTTTGACAGCTGCGTTCACACAACTGAACGACCCCTCACAGCTGGATGTGACGTTTCGCACGGGGGAGGGGGCTGCGAACTGCAACAAAGTTGTGCAGACTGAGCATATCGAGTTGCACAGGGCCTAATGTGACCTCCGATTGGGACTAGGGAGTCACGGAGTTAAGATGAGGTGAGGTGTGTGTGTGTGTGTGGGGGGGGGGGGGGGGGGGGGGGGGGGGGCAAACATCCCAAGAAAATAAGTATAGGCCTAACCACAAGATACTGTAGGCCTGTATGCAACAGGCCATACGGACAATGTGTAGGCCTACGCTATAAAGAGTTCATTTCATTTACATATTAAATCGCATATTTCCAATATGAGGATTATGTAAACATACATGGTTCTGTATTACTTTGCGATAATAAAATGCATATGGTCCTCCAGACCTTATACAGCAGATATCCCTGTGGGAATACTGCATCGGAGTGAAAGTTGTCCACAGGCAAAAAAAGATCTTCAGACTCGCAAAAGTTCTAGTTCACAAGCAAAGGTATTTCGTAGTAGACTTTCAGTCTGAATGACTACATCCATTCTGAATACACATATTTACACCAGACCAAAACTGTTTTTTCTGTTGTTGCCTTAACCCTACCATTAATGTCTTGCATCAACAGTATGCCTAGAGGCATATTCAGGCAAATACATATTGCATATTAAAATATAGACCTATGAGGCTATGAAATTCTCCCGCAGGGAAGAAGCAATCCGTTTACATGGGGAATGGAAACAAACAGTTCCACATTAAAATGATCAGTAATAAAAGTGCACACCTGGGAGACAGTAGCCGTAGTCCTCCATTATAGCCTCTGACAAAACAATAGTGTCAACATTATTTTTCTCTTCATTTTTGCCCACATTGACATTGGCTAAATGTTCTTAAAAATTTTAACAAAACCATTGCAATTCGAAAAATCACTTCTCATCTTGGTTTTTACAAAGACCGATGTGCGGTTAAAAGGAGCTGCAATACTTCAGTATTATCTTTGTTGATCAGAAACGTGCTTGACAGCAGTAAACATCCCGAACAACATACTGAGTTCACTGAATCAATAAACAAATAAAAACTAGTAAACAAAATAAGTCGACTGAAATTGTGTGATATAAAAAAACGATATAATTTAAATGTAAAGATTGTTTAAAAAATACATGTTTAGCTACGATAGTGCTATACAACAAAATACAAATTAAGCAAACTACTGTGACACCAGTTTTACATCAAACATGTAATACCATGGGATATTAAAGTAACAAGAGAAAACAAGTCAGTTCAACATTGACATGAATTAAATATAACTTTGGATGAGGCGTCAAAAGGGATGCCCCCTCGCAAAATCCCTATCACTCCCAACACAACTCCTACACAAAACTCAGGAGTTTTCTATATCCTCTAAACGTTGTAGGTTAACACATAACTCAAGTAACGTACCAGAAATACCAGAAATGCACTCGGATACTTTTGGTCAGTCTGTGAGCTTGCCTATACGAGGTGTGTTGTGTTTAGTGCTGTAGTCTTTGTGCAGCACCAGACCCGAACAAAAATTGACACATTCAGAAACTGTGTCCTATTGTCATGGCCATTTTAAGACCTTTAATTAACTCCGAGTTGACAGACTATATATAATATCTAAGACGTGGTAAAGGTCTTTAAAGGCACCAAGTCACTTATGAATGGCAATTATAGCACAACACAATACCCACAACACAACACAATTCACACGACAATGAAACTGTGTTGAATAATCGTGAGATAAAGCACATTTACGTCATAATCACACAAAAGTTAACAACGCAGTTCAGTTTCTACCTAATCCACAGGTTTCTCCGATTTATCCAATTCATAGGAGACGCGCTATAGGCCTACCCAAATAACGGTTTTCCTGCCTGCTAGAAAGTAGCACTATCTCGCTGAACCGCATTCGAGCCTCATTCTGACATCCCTTTCCTACACAGTCAACTCGAGACATTGATAGTTAACTTTAACGCTCATAATCTCATTCAAAATAAACATGAAAATGCTTTACATAGTGATTAAGTTCAAAACTACAACAAAATGTAGTGTATTTTTACGCAACCACCCCATTCTCAGTGCCTACACTGAATATAAACTATAATCGAACTGTGAAAGGCGACAAGGCGCGGGAGGTCCCGCAAATGACTGCTGGCAAAACTTACAAATGTTCCCAAACATTAATTTTATTTAACTTAAAACATGTTCTTACCGTTCTTTCTCTGTGGGTTTGATTGTTTTCGCCTCTTACACCGGGGACCCTCCGCCATGATCTCCTGCTTCATTGATAAGAGTTTAGGCTAGGTCAGATGGCTTACAGTCCGCATGGGCTCGGCTCCTTCAGTCAGCAGCACAGGCAGGCTCCGGTTGATATCTAATAACCAAACAAAACGGCGACAAACGTTGGGACAATATGACTGTATGGATCCCGTTCAACCACAGGGGCCCGAAATAAAACGTTTTTATTCACTCTAAAGTCTTCAATGAAACTCCATATGGGTTAAAGTCCAGGAGAGGGAGTTTGAGCAAGACCGTTCTGCGTCCGCCGTCGCCTGGTCTTTTATGTATCTCCTAATCGGGCAGATTGTCAATGAATCGGAGCAGAAGGAGGAGGAGGACGGACAGGCAGACACATTCAATAGCTTACACGGATGACTGAAATATAGCAAGGCATACACTTCCAAACATGTCGATTATTGTATGAAACCTCAAATTAAAAGGTGGATGTTTCTGTGCAAGTTTCTAATTGAATTTATACATCAACTTCTGAGACTTGTTGATGTCTTTGATATTGAAGGTTTGTTATGGCTGTCCCTTCTGTCAGTCTAAGGCAACTTTGCTGTCATCGCCAAATGTATCACACTCGAGAAACGTTGATTCAGTTTTAATCTATAACAACATATATTAATAGCCCACAGCCTACAATCTGAAATCCGTTGTATCATCTGCCTCAATCAAGTTAAGCAAAGTGTTCGATTCAACTAAATAGGCTCATCTCATATCATGTCAGTCATTTCGAGTTTGTTTTCAATGTTTCCAAACTGTGTTTATGAGTGTATCTGTGAAAGACCTAATTATTTTTTTTATAGACACATGATGTAAGGATGTTGGACACATTCATCAAGAAAAAAACGTGCCAAATGTTGCAATATGTGGGGAAATAGACTAACTTCCCCTTTCTAATAAGGATATGTTCAAATGTATTTAATCTACCATTTAAACTGATTGGTAAAAATAAAAGCAGCACCAGACCCGATTTAAATGTTTGTTTTTTAATGTAGGGACGTGGTGTCAGTGGAGTTTGTATTAAAAGGGTAGCGAACCGTAACAGAAGAAAACAAACACAAAAACACCCATAAACATTTACACGACAACAAACGGAAAAGCTCAATATTATATACTTTGGAGGAAAGTCAATTGAAATAGAATGAGAGAAGCACAGCCCAAACGAGGGTCTTCTAGTTTAGAGACTTACATTTGCCACTGCATCACATAGCATTTTTTTTTCACAAGGCTTTGGCATTTGCACAAGCAGTGAACACACATAGCCGACAACACACACAACAGTGCGGATGTTAGTGGTCACTGCCCAAACCCCAGCTACACATAATGATCTCTCCATAAATTTGTAATGTAGATTAAAAAAAAGTTGATCTATCTAATAGAAGGCTATGCGTAAAATTAGCAAATACAATGGATGGCAAACCAACGCGAATAGCCTACGCCCGTTTCTACTCGGACAGCTCAAAAGGAATAGGAACGAATAACATCGAATACAATTTGATTTCCCGGAAAGGATACAGGGAATATAGGAGAGCATCCGATCACAGTTGATGCAGGTAGGCCTATATAACGCCCTATCCACTTCTGCAGCAGCGCACACCTTTCTCACCTGAGCAGGTAGGCTGTCCAACTTTGATAATTGCGCAACGGCGCACGGATACCTGAATGGCAAATCTACCTCAATCGCAAAGATATTGAAGTTTCATTCAAATAAACTGATGTAAAAAGCAATATGTTAAAATACACGTACCGGTGTCCGTGTGATCCTCTAAACAGCTGGTTGGAAGACAGAACGTCACAGAGAGATGATAAAGGGGTGCGTTGTGGATCCAAATAAAATAACTAGTAATAAGCCTTGAAAATAGCTTGATGATGAGGGACCGTTATTCCTGATGGGCAGGTTAGGACTGGTCTCTTTCAGCCACTTCACGAAACAGACCTGGGAACGCGCACTGACGGGTTACGCCTCTTCTAATGACATTTTTTCGCTCTTTTTCTTTTCCTGGAATCTAGAGGCGCGAGACATCCTTAACACGCCACCTATCTTCACGCGCAGGGATAATTGAGGAGTATGTGCGCGCGTTGTTGTGGAGAGGGAGAACGTGATCAAGTTGTTGTCTCCCATGAGATTGTATTTGATCATTTGTAGGCTGTGCTTTGAGTCAAATGTGAGAGGAATTACCCACGCATCCGATTTCCAATAGCGACTTCATAAAATAAACAACACAGCAGTGCATTGGAGTGAGAGAGGAGGTATTTATAATGCGGTGACAACTACTCTCCAAACTGGCATATGAAAGGAGCGCCAAGGTACCTGATTGGAGCGCACAGGTAGTTTACCTGCACGCAAATGGCTGCCTTCCGGCATGTATTCAGAGGCACTACAGCGGATACCTCTGCCTTTTTATCTTGACTGAGTGAGTGTATATTCCCATTCAAATTATTCTGTGCCATTCCACACTGTAATTTTTGTATAAAAACGAAAGAGGGAAGATGCAGCATATTTTCAACGGGCTATCACTGGCATTAACGAAACACGCTACGGTAAAGGCGTAATTATAGTCTGCACATATGCGTATAAATCTGTACAGTGGATTTTTTTAATAGTGTTAAATGTTTAGCACAGTTCGTTTTAATTTACATCACCACTTGTACAGTAACATAATGTCTATCGGAGAGTTACACCCATGCTTTGTGGTTGTTAAAATATTATCTGTGTCTATGCATGTTCTGCATGGATGAAACGCTCACCAATGAATGGAATATGATCAGTCCACTCATAGCCAACTGGATTAGACTGGAGATCATACCAGACCAGGAGTATGGGAACTGGATGAAGATGTTATCAGGTAATTTTGAGCTCTACAGTAATCTTTTAAAGTTGTTAACGATAATAACGTTGTAACGTTATTATTATTATCGATTGTCATAAGCATGTATATATTGTAGCCTACTTTTCATGTATTTATTAATATGGAATTGGGGACCACTTTTTCCAAGGCCTCACTATATCACAATACTTACATGGATGATAAAAGTAAAGTATCTAATATGTCTGTAAATAAGCCCTGTAATATGAACCACGACAGTGATAGGTGTTAAATAATCATAAGGGTTATCTAGAAGTTATCTAGAAGTGCACAGAGGACACGTGTTTAAAGTAAATCTCTCTTTTTGGTGTCTGTTGGTTCTTAAAATGACATAACATTTGATCAGACTTCGATGCCCGAGTGCCGTTCTTTATGATCAAGACATCTACTGTCAGTAGAGCATCCTCTCGTCTTTTCTAGAAGAACAGCATTTTAAGAACATTTGTCCTGACACCGAGTTTGACCCAGTATATATACATATATCATAGTTCCGTAATTGCCTAAATCTTCCAATTAGCTTTTGATCATTAAAAATGGCATATACTGACATTATCTAAATTACATTCCCACCCACTGGGCACACACTGAAATTACGTTGAACCAATGTGGAATACAGGCTTAATTGACGTCTCTGCCCAGTGGGCAATAACGTGGTTGATTTGGAAAATGGACCAAAAATATTTTTTGAAACCATACTTACCTCAATGTGATTAAAACAGTTGTGTTGAAAAATGTTTCTGCAGTTTTCTGAAAAAGTTTGTGAATGAAAGTAAATTTATACTGAACGTTTTGTCCCTGCTAGCAGATGGCTTTTGGGAAGAAAATAACAAATGGAAAAATAAAAAATTATATTTGATATAATGAGATGTATAAAGCTGAATTTCTGTATGTGGCTTTTTTAGTGTGGTCCATGGATATATGTGTTAAAACCACCTGTTAAGTTCTAGGAACAACAAAAAGAGAAGTGACAGTGTCAGTCACCTCAAAAACCTGAGGAGAGGGTTGTCATGCCCTGCACACACACACACACACACACACACACACACACACACACACACACACACACACACACACACACACACACACACCACAAAGATAGAAACCTAATGTTGCTCAAGAGGTCTTATTGCAACACAGGAGGGATACGGTTGAGGGAGTAGATTAGATAACTTTCTACTGCAGGGGGCTAAATCAGGATCACACACAGTGTTTCTTGGTAGTCTTGAAAACATCTACTTCGAAACAAAAGTATACACCTCACAAACATGGTTATGGTCTTAAAAAAGAAGACAAATGTATGACGTCAGATATAGAGTTGACATTGTCCACATTTTGAGTTTGCATCCCAAAATTAGGCTTCATATTCAGTACCAGTCAAAAGTTTGGACACACCTACTCATTCAAGGGATTTTCTTTATTTGTACTATTTTTTACATTGTAGAATAATAGTGAAGATATTAAAACTATGAAATAACACATATGGAATCATGTAGTAACCAAAAAAGTGTTATACAAATCAAAATATATTTGAGATTCTACAAAGTAGAATTTTGAAAACACTTTTGGCATTCTCTCAACCAGCTTCCATTCACCTGGAATGCATTCCAATTACAAGTTAATTTGTGGAATTTCTTTCCTTCTTAAATGTGTTTGAGCCAATCCGTTTTGTTGTGACAAGGTACGGGTGGTAGACAGAAGATATCCCTATTTGGTAAAGTACCAACTTCTCCCACTTTGATTATTTTGAAAAACAATAAGATTTGCTCATCTTGTGTTTTCCACTGTTTTGTGGATTATATGTAAATGGCTTGAACTTGTCACCTCAAAATACCAGTAACACATTGAACACCCACAGGGCAGTTCTCTCTGATGTGGTTTAGCATCGGAATGTTGCCCACTGGCATCCAACAAAAAACATCTTCAATCAACAACAAAACTAATTTAGTCTGATATCCTTGCCTTTTGCAGTTTGCTATGCAACTATCACCATTAAAGTTTATAGAGGGAAAGCCAGCCAGGTCGCGGACACCGATGCCTCGCTCCCGGACGAGCTAAACACACTTCAAGGAAAATAACATTGAGTTGCTGACGTGGGCCCCCTCTGCTCACGAGGACTGTGTGCTCTCATTCGCCATGCCCTACGTGAGAAAGTGATTTAAGCGAGTCAACCCTCGCAAGGTTGCCGGCATCCCAAGCCGTGTCCTCAGAGCATGTGCAGACCAGTTGGATGGAGTGTTTACAGACAGTTTCAATCTCTATGTATCCCAGTCTGTTGTCCCCACTTGCTTCAAGATGTCTACGATTGTTCCTATATCTAAGAAAGGAAAGGTAACTAAACAAAATGACTATCACCCCACGTAGCACTCATTTCTGTCATCATGAAGTGCTTTGAGAGGCTAGTTAAGGATCATATCACCTCCACCTTACCTGACACCGTAGACCCACTACAATTTGTATATTGGCCCAACAGATCCATGGTTGACGCAGTTGCCATTGCACTGCACACTGCCCTATCCCACCTGCACAAGATAAATACTCTACATGACCAAAAGTATCTGGACACCTCCTCGTTGAACATCTCATTCCAAATGGGCATTAATATGGAGTTAGGGCATTCTTCTGGGAAGGCTTTCCGCTAGATGCTGGAACATTTCTGTGGGGAATTGATTCCATTCAGCCACAAGAGCATTAGTGAGCTCGGGCACTGATGTTGGCCGTTTTTTCCTGGCTCGCAGTCGGTGTTCCAATTTAGCCTATAGGCGTTCGATGGGGTTGAGGTCAGGGCTCTGTGCAGGCCAGTCAAGTTCTTCCACACAGCTCTCGACGAACCACTTCTGTATGGACCTCGCTTTGTGCATGGGGGTATTGTCATGCTAAAACAAGAAAGGGGCTTCCCCAAACTATTGCCACAAAGTTGGAAGCACATAATTGTCTAGAATGTCACTGAATCGTCTAGAATGTCATTAAGATTTCCCTTCACTGGAACTAAGTGGCCTAGCCCAAACCATGAAAAAATGCCCCAGTCCATTATTCTTCCTCCACCAATTTTGCCAGTTGGCACTATGTATTCGGGCAGGTTGATTGATTTTTATGCACTACTCGAATCAGCACTCAGCGGTCCCGTTCTGTGAGCTTGTGTGGCCTACTTTTTCACGGCTGAGCACTTGTTGCACCTAGATGTTTCCACTTTACAATAACAGCACTACCAGTTGACCGGGGCAGCTTTAGCAGGGCACACATTTGACAAACTGACTTGTTGGAAAGATGGCATCCTATAAAAGTCACTGAGCTCTTCAGTAAGGCCATTATACTGCCAATGTTTGTCTATGGAGATTACATGGCTGTGTGCTCCATTTTATACACCTGTCAGCAATGAGTGTGGCTGACATAGCCAAATACACTAATTTGAAAGTGTGTTCACATACTGTTGTATTACAGTGTAATAATGCAGCTCAGCCTTCAACACCATAGTGCCCCCCAAGCTCATCACTAAGTTCAGGGTCCTGGATCTGAAACCCTTCTTGTAAAACTGGGTCCTGGACATCCTGACGGGCTGACCCCAAATGGTGGAGGTAGGCAACAACACCTCCACAATGCTGATCATCAACATGGGGGCCCCACAGGGGTGCATGCTCAGCCCCCTCCTGTACTCCCTGTTTACCCATGACTGTGTGGCCACGCACATCTCCAACTCTATCATCAAATTTGCTGACGACACAGCAGTGGATATTACTTGTCAGATATTGCTGCACTGCCGGAACTAGAAGAACAAGCATTTCTCTACACCCGCAGTAACATCTGCTAACCATGTGTATGTCACCAATAACATTTGATTTGATTTGATTTGGTAGGCCTGATTACCAACAACAACGAGACACCCTACAGAAAGGAGGTGAGAGCCCTGGCAGAGTGGAGGTAGGGCACTCGAATGTCAACAAAACGAAGAAACTGATCGTGGTCTAAAGGAGACAGCAGAGAGAGCATGTCCCCATCCACATCGATGGGGCAGCAGTGGAGAGGGTCAAAAGCTTAAAGTTCATCTACGTGCACGTCACTGACAGGAGGCTGAATAAATTAGGCTTGGCCCCTAAGACCCTCACAAACTTCTACGGAAGCATAATTCGGAGCATCCTGTCGGCTGTATCACCGCTTGGTACTTTAATTGCACCGCCTGCAAATCCAGGGCTCTCCAGTGGGTGGTGAGGTCAGCCCAACGCATCACCAGGGCACACTGCCTGCCCTCCAGGACATCTACAGCACCCAGTGTCACAGGAAGGCCAAGATGATCATCAAGGACCTCAGCCAGACCCAAGGCATGTTCACCCCGCTACCATATTGAACGCAGAGACAGTACAGGTTCATCAAGGCAAATCTCCAGGCCATCAGACTGAATCATAGTTACTGTTCTAGCCAGCTATCGCCAGGTACTCTACCCTGCACCTTAGAGACTGCTGCCCTATGTACATAGAGTCATTGAACAATGGTGACGTTAACCTTATACTGCGGTGGGCTAAAACAGGGTCACACAGAGTGATTCTTGGTAGTCTTAAACAAATCTACTGTGAAACAAAAGTATACACCTCACACGCAACAATATGGGCTTAAAAAAATAATATTACCCTCTATCCACACCACAGAAGATTGAAATATAACAAAACTGTTTCACATAGAAACACACGTTTTTTCAAATAATCTTTATTAATTATGACATTATGAAAAATATGACTAACATTCCACCCATGAGGCAAAGGTGTTGCTTTTGGTCATTTACTGCAGGAAAGGGATACTAATGTTTGCATACTGTTTCACTCTCTTTATACACTGAATGTACAAAACATATTTAAAAAAAAAAAAACACCTGTTCTTTCCATGACATAGACTGGCCAGGTGAATCCAGGTGAAAGCTATGAACCCTTATTGATGTTACATGTTAAAAATTCCTTCTGTGTAGATGAATGTGGAGGAGGTTGGTTAAATAAGGATTTTTAAGCCTTGAGACAATTGAGGATTGTGTATGTGTGCTATTCAGAGGATGAAGGGGCAAGACAAAAGTGCTTTTGAACAGGGTATGGTAGCAGGTGCCAGGCACATCGGCTTGAGTGTGTCAAGAACTGCAGCGCTTTTCTTGCTCAAGAGTTTTCTGTGTGTATCAAGAATGGTCCACCACCCAAAGGACATCTTGACACAACTGTGCGAAACATTGGAGTTAACACGGGCCAGCATCCCTGTGGAGCACTTTCAACACCTCATCCCCTTCTCCACTCTCCCCTCCTCTCCTATCTCCACATCCCCACCTAACTTCCTCCCCTCCTCTTCTATGACCCTCATCCCCTATAACCCCCCCTTTTATTTATTTTACTGTATTTTTATATTTCATCTTTATTTAACTAGGCAAGTCAGTTAAGCACTAATTATATGTTACAATGACAGACTACCAAAAGGCAGAAGACAAATAAATATAGGACAAAACACACATCATGTCAAGAGAGGCAACACAACACTACATAAAGAGAGACCTAAGACAACAACATAGCAAGGCAGCAACACATGACAACAACATGGTAACAACACAACATTTTTACATTTTTACATTTTATTTTTATTTAACCTTTATTTAACCAGGTATGCTAGTTGAGAACAAGTTCTCATTTACAACTGCGACCTGGCCAAGATAAAGCAAAGCAGTGCGACACAAGCAACAACACAGAGTTACACGCAGAATAAACAAACATACATTCAATAATACAATAGAGAAAGTCTATATACAGTGTGTGCAAATGAGGTAGGATAAGGGGGGTGAGGCAATAAATAGGCCATAGTGGCGAAATTATTACAGGGGGTGCAGAACATGAGTGTTCAAGTAGCAGTACTGGGGTGCAAAGGAGCAAAATAAATAACAATTTGGTGATGAGGTAGTTGGATGGGCTATTTACAGATTGGCTATGTACAGGTGAAGTGATCTGTGAGCTGCTCTGACAGCTGGTGCTTAAAGCTAGTGAAGGAGATATGAGTCTACAGCTTCAGTGATTTTTGCAGTTTGTTCCAGTCATTGGCAGCAGAGACTGGAAGGAAAGGCGGCCGATGGAGGAATTGGCTTTGGGGGTGACCAGTGAAATGTACCTGCTGGAGTGCGTGCAACGGGTGGGTGCTGCTATGGTGACCAGTGAGCTGAGATAAGGCGGGGCTTTACCTAGCAATTGTATGGCATTGAATCTCATCTGTAGGTTAGTTAACACAGTGTCCAAAGAAGGGCCAGAAGTATATAGAATGGTGTCGTCTGCGTAGAGGTTGATCAGAGAATCACCAGCAGCAAGAGCCACGTCATTGATGTATGCAGAGAAAGGAGTCGGCCCAAGGATTGAACTCTGTGGCACCTGCATAGAGACTGCCAGAGATCCGGACAACAGGCCCTCCGATTTGACACACTGAACTCTGTCAGAGAAGTAGTTGGTGAACCAGGCGAGGCAGTCATTTGAGAAACCAAGGCTGTTGAGTCTGCTGATAAGAGTCGAAAGCCTTGGCCAGGTCGATGAATACAGCTGCACAGTATTGTCTCTTATTGATGGCGGTTATGATATCGTTTAGGACCTTGAGCGCGGCTGAGGTGCACCCATGACCAGCTCGGAAACCAGATTGCATAGTGTAGAAGGTACGGTGGGACTCAAAATGGACGGTGATCTGTAATGTTAATTTGGCTTTTGAAGACCTTAGAAAGGCAGGGTAGGATAGATATAGGGCTGTAGCAGTTTGGGTCTAGAGTGTCTCCCCCTTTGAAGAGGGGGATGAACGCGGTAGCTTTCCAATCTTTGGGGATCTCAGACGATACAAAAGATAGTTTGAACAAGCTAGTAATAGCGGTTGCAACAATTTAGGCTGATAATTTTGGGGAAGAGAGGGTCCAGATTGTCTTGCCCTGCTGTTTTGTAGGGGTCTAGATTTTGCAGCTCTTGCAGAACATCAGCTATCTGGATTTGAGTGAAGGAGAAATGGGGAGGCTTGTGCAAGTTGCAGTGAGGGGTGCAGTGCTGTTGGCCGGGGTAGGGGAAGCCAGGTGAAAAGCATGGCCAGCCGTAGAAAAAGGCTTATTGAAATTCTCAATTATTGCGGATTTATCGGTGGTGACAGTGTTTCCTAGCCTCAGTGCAGTGGGCAGCTAGGAGGAGGTGCTCTTATTCTCCATGGACTTTACACTGTTCACATAACTTTTTGGAGTTAGTGCTACAGGATACAAATTTCTGTTTGAAAAAGCTAGCCATTGCTTTCCTAACTGCCTGTGTATATTGGTTCCTAACTTCCCAGAAAAGTTGCATATCGCGTGGGCTATTTGATGCTAATGTAGTACGCCACAGGATGTTTTTGTGCTGGTCAAGGGCAGTCGGTTCTGGAGTGAACCAAGGGCTATATCTATTCTTGGTTCTACATTTTTTGAATGGGGCATGCTTATTTAAGATGGATAGGAAAGCACTTTTAAAGAATAACCAGGCATCCTCTACTGATGGAATGAGGTCAATATCATTATATCACAAGACAAAACACATGTCCGACTGCTACGCCATCTTGGTTAGTCAACCAACATAGTAGCAGCACAAAACATGGTACAAACATTATTGGGCACAGACAAATGTTAAAGCGATGAAAGTATATACTATACTATAAGGATTTTATGATATTGTTTTGGTAAATTATAGTTCTGCTGTCACGCCCTGACCGTAGAGAGCTTTATCTGTCTCTATTTTGGTTTGGTCAGGGTGTGATTTGAGTGGGACATAGAACTCCTTTTTCTATGATTTGTATTTCTGTGTGTTTGGCCGGGTGTGGTTCTCAATCAGAGGCAGCTGTCTATCGTTGTCTCTGATTGAGAACCATACATAGGTAGCCTGTTTCCCACCTGTATTTGTGGGTAGTTGTCCATGTATAGTTGCCTGTGAGCACTATGTTGGCGTCACGTTTTCGTGTTGATGTTTATTGTTATGTTGGTGACATCTTCTAATAAAGGAGTATGTACGCTCACCACGCTGCACTTTGGTCCGCTGTTTCCACCTTAGACGATCGTGACATCTGCCCTGTTCAGTGTTTTTGTTGAGGTACTCAAAATCCCAAAGGGTCAGATAAATCAGGCTTTTTGTCACATTCTGACCTTAGTTCTTTTGTTATGTCTTTGTTTTAGTATGGTCAGGGCGTGAGTTGGGTGGGTTGTCTATGTTCGTTTCTCTATGTTGTGTTTTGAGTTTGGTCTGGTATTGTTCTCAATCAGAGGCAGGTGTCGTTAGTTGTCTCTGATTGAGAATTATACTTAGGTAGCCTTTTTCCACCTGTGTTTCGTGGGTGTTTATTTTCTGTTGTCTGTTGTGTGTCTGCCCCAGTCAGAACGGTTTTCAGTCGTTTCTCTTTGTTATTTGGTAATTTCCGTGTTCATTCTAATAAATTTGGACACATACCACGCTGCACCTTGGTCCTCACCTCTCTTTCTCCCAACGACAAACGTTACAGAAACACACACCACCAAAAGACCAAGCAGCGTGGAAATGGGCAGCAGCAGCAGCAGCGGCCGAAATCTCAAGACTCCTGGACATGGGAGGAGATTTTGAACGGAGAAGGACCCTGGGCTCAGGCTGGAGAATATTGCCGCCCCAAAACAGAGCTGTAGGCAGCGAGAGCTGAGCGGCGGTGGTATGAGGAGGCAGCACGGCAGCGTGGTTGGAAGCCCGAGAGGCAGCCCCAAACATTTCTTGGGGGTGGCACACGGGGAGTGTGGCTAAGTCAGGTAGGAGACCTGAGCCAACTCCCCGTGCTTACCGTGGAGAGAGAGGGACCGGGCAGGCACCGTGACATGCCGTGAGGCGCACGGTGTCCCCAGTGCGTAGGCATAGCCCGGTGCGGTACATAGCAGCGCCTCGTATCGGCCGGGCTAGAGTGGGCATCGAGCCAGGTGCCATGAAGCTGGCTCAGCGTATCTGGTCTCCAGTGCGTCTCCTCGGGCCGGGGTACATGGCACCAGCCCTACGCATGGTGTCCCCGGTTCGCCAGCACAGCCCAGTGTGGGTTATTCCAACTCGTCGCACTGTACTGGCTACGGGGAGCATTCAGCCAGGTAGGGTTGGGTAGGCTCGGTGCTCGAGACCTGCAGTGCGCCTCCACGGTCCGGTCTATCCGGTGCTGCCTCCACGCACCAGCCCCCCGCACCAGGCTGTCTCTCCGTCTCCTCCCTACAGGTGCTCCCGCCTGTCCAGTGCTGCCAGTCTTCCTCATGCCCGGCGCTGCCAGAGTCTCCCGTCTGTCCTGAGCTACCAGAATCTCCCGTCTGTCCTGAGCTGCCAGAGTCTCCCATCTGTCCTGAGCTGCCAGAACCGCCCATCTGTCCTGAGCTGCCAGAGCCGCCCGTCTGTCAGGAGCTGCCAGAGCCGCCCGTCAGTCGGGAGCTGCCAGAGCCGTCCGTCAGCCGGGAGCTGCCAGAGCCGTCCGTCAGCCGGGAGCTGCCAGAGCCATCCGTCAGCCGGGAGCTGCCAGAGCCGTCCGTCAGCCGGGAGCTACCAGAGCCGTCCGTCAGCCGGGAGCTGCCAGAGCCGTCCGTCAGCCGGGAGCTGCCTGAGCCGTCCGTCAGCCGGGAGCTGCCTGAGCCGTCCGTCAGCCGGGAGCTGCCTGAGCCGTCCGTCAGCCGGGAGCTGCCTGAGCCGTCCGTCAGCCGGGAGCTGCCTGAGCCGTCCGTCAGCCGGGAGCTGCCAGAGCCGTCCGTCAGCCTGGAGCGCTGCACCTTGGTCCTCACCTTCTTCCACCAACAACGGCCGTGACACTTTTTGTTCTCCCATTCTCCCTCTACCCACCCATCTCTCTCTGCCTTGCCTGGCCCGTTCAATAAGACCTGTCCAAAGAAATAGGTTATTGTGTCCCTACCAGTATGACAGCAAAGTCCGGGTTGATCTCCTGCCAAGCTTTGCATGGACCCTGGTGCCTCCTTTTAAAGACCTTCTTTATTTTTTCAAGGGATGGAACTCTGCAGCGATTACTGATGACAAGCAGGTTTCAAATAGGCAACTGTGGCACAAATAATTTTCGTTTTTCAGATACATTTTGTGATTTATTTTTAAGATTTGTTATTTGATTACATTTGGAACAGAAAGGTCTACTACTTGATAAGACTTCAAATTATATTGTTTTTTGGGGCAGTTTAGTGACCATTTGTTTTGTGTATCTTAACTCATTTTTAATGAAGCTCTAAATTGTTGGTGAGATTATGCCCTTAAAACTATAGAGGCATAGATCTGTCTCGTCTAGACAATCCTGTCCTCAACGATTAGCTGTTGCTCTTCAGTCTCTCATTACCAAAATATTTGTCAGAGCCGAGACTTTGGTGGCCTTGAAAAACCTGCCACTGCCCTAAGAGAGGAATTTCTCAATTCAATTTACAACTTCCTGTATCCCCCTATCTTATAGCGTGGTTGTTAGGCATTTACAAGTAATTAGAACATGTTAGGTATGTACAGGTAATTAGAACCTATTAGATTTTATTTTTACCCCTTCTTCTCCCCAATTTCGTGGTTTCCAATTGTTTGTAGTAGCTACTATCTTGTCTCATCGCTAAAACTCCCGTACGGGCTCGGGAGAGACGAAGGTTGAAAGTCATGCGTCCTCCGATACACAACCAGCCGCAACCAGCCGCACTGCTTCTTAACACAGCGCGCCTCCAACCCGGAAGCCAGCCGCACCAATGTGTCGGAGGATACACCGTGCACCTGGCAACCTCTGCGCCCGGCCCGCCACAGGAGTCGCTGGTGCGCGATGAGACAAGGACATCCCTACCGACCAAGCCCTCCCTAACCCGGACGACGCTAGGCCAATTGTGCGTCGCCCCACGGACCTCCCGGTCGCGGCCGGTTACGACAGAGCCTGGGCGCGAACCCAGGGACTCTGATGGCACAGCTGGCGCTGCAGTATTTACAGGTAATTAGAACCTGTTAGGTATTTACAGGTAAATAGAACATGTTAGGTATTTACAGGTAATTAGAACCTGTTAGGTATTTACAGGTAATTAGAACCTGTTAGGTATTTACAGGTAAATTAGAACCTGTTAGGTATTTACAGGTAATTAGAACCTGTTAGGTATTTACAGGTAATTAGAACCTGTTGGGTATTTACAGGTAATTAGAACATTTTAGGTATTTACAGGTAAATTAGAACCTGTTAGGTATTTACAGGTAATTAGAACCTGTTAGGTATTTACAGGTAATTAGAACCTGTTGGGTATTTACAGGTAATTAGAACATGTTAGGTATTTACAGGTAATTAGAACCTGTTAGGTATGTACCTGTATATTGAACCAGTTAGATATTTCCCGTTAAATAGTAAATCCTACCTTGTAGTGTAGTGAGTATTTTCCTACCTTGCTGTGTAGTGAGTATTCCTACCCTGTAGTGTCGTGAGTATTCCTACCTTGCATTGTAATGAGTTTTCCTTCCTCGCAGTGTAGTGAGTTTTACTACCTTGCAGTGTAATGAGTTTTCCTACCTTGTGGTGTAATGAGTTTTCCTACCTTGCGGTGTAATGAGTATTCCTACCTTGCAGTGTCATTCGTTTTCCTACCTTGCGGTGTAATGAGTTTTCCTACCTTGCAGTGTAGTGAGTATTCCTACCTTGCAGTGTCATTAGTTTTCCTACCTTGCGGTGTAATGAGTTTTCCTACCCTGTAGTGTAGTGAGTATTCCTACCTTGCATTGTAATGAGTTTTCCTTCCTTGCGGTGTAATGAGTTTTCATACCTTGCAGTGTAGTGAGTATTCCTACCTTGCATTGTAATGAGTTTTCCTTCCTTGCGGTGTAATGAGTTTTCCTACCTTGCGGTGTAGTGACTTTTCCTACCTTTTCCTTTCCTACCTGCCAGTCAGGATAGGTTATTGTCTGGGCAGGTCTGGCGTGCCTGTCAGGATGGGTTATCATCTAGGCAGGTCTGGCGTGCCTGTCAGGATAGGTTTTCGTCCAGGCAGGTCTGGCGTGCCTGTCGGGTTAGGATATCGTCTAAGTAGGTGTGGCGTGCCTGTGCACACCTGTTACAGATTTATCATCGGGGAAGCCCCTTTAATAGATCAATACACTTTGCTCTTGGGAGACACATGGGACTATGAGACACAGGTTAGTCCTCTCACACCAGTCCACTATGAGACACAGGTGTTAGTCCTCTCACACCAGTCCACTATGAGACACAAGCGTTAGTCCTCTCAAACTCACACCCTTGTCTGGAAGGTATTAATTTCCAATTACCACAAATCCCATTAACCCAGTTTGTAGCGCATTAAATACGCATGTGAAGTCAGCCCTTGTATTAGGAAATAAATCTCAAATAACAAAACTGGAATCTGAAACATTTGTTTCAGTGTCGTTTTATTCAAACGATTTCAAGAAAGGAGACCACAATATCTGGGTGTCTTAGTAGCGACAGCTGCCCCAAACTGATGTTACTAAAACAAGGCCCTATATGAGTCTATTCATGGTCATTATACAAGGGGTGGGACTTAGTCCTGTCAACGATCTTAGGGCTGTCATGTCTGGGCTAAATTTACTCCTGGAGTGGTTGCCACTTCCTTTTAGCTGTCATGATGCCCTCAGTAGTTATAATGAAGAACACTGGACATGTCAACTCTGATAGAACATAAACTGTGGCTAGGGACACTTTAAAAGCAGGCAAGACACACCTGAAATTCAGTAGATGTTATACTGAGCAGATAGAGCTAGCTCCAGAAAGACTCAGACAAGGACAGGAAGTGGACAGGGAGAACAAGTCGAGGGGATGAAGCAGTGGGGTGATACCTGAAGAGGACAGGAGGAGGATGTGACTGGCTAGTGATTACTGTACACACAACTGTCAACCCCCTTAGTTGACACAGTTTGTGTGTGTGGGGGGGGGGGGGATCAGGAGGTAGAGGTTGTTATCAGACAGGCTCTCTCAAAGAGGAAGTGAATGAGTGTGTTGAAATGTGTGGACCAGAGTTAAGCAGCTCGGTCTCCGCCCCATTGTCTGTCCAGCTCTCCAGTAGTGAAGCATGCATGTACATTTCCAAACATCTGAAAAGCTGTCTATAAGCTGCACACACCTTACACTGCCCGACACATAACACTACCAGGATCTCCACACGCTCAATATTGTATTGATTCACAAAGGTATAAATATATTCACCACCACCAATCCCTGAAAAGTCCACATCAAATCAAGCATTCATCGTACACATGGTTTTACAACACGGAAACACAATATAAACACTGCAGCATCCAGGTGCAGAGTATGTCTGACCTGCCTTGCTATTGAATGGAGGATGGGGAGCTCCATCACCTTCCTTCTATAGAATAACATCCAGGCGTTTTTTATTTTAAATCAACAAAGAGCAGCCACAAAAAGAAAAGATTTGACTTTCGATGTGTGTTTGCTGCTGGATGGGAGAGTGTATCCCCCAGAGGGAGGATTAGCTGTACCTGTGAAAGGCCTGTCAGGTACATGCACAGGAAGCCATGATAAGAAGAGGAATGAGAGGGAGGAGAGGGGATGAACGAGAGGAGGAGTGGAGGAGGAAGAATTCCATTTCTTCTCTGTAATCCAGGCCCTTGCAGGACTCCTGCAGAGCAAGGCTTCCCAACCGTCTGTGTTGTGTGTTATGTCTCCCTGCTAAGGAAAGATGACAGGAAGGAGGAAGAGAAGATATTATTGAATGTACAAAAGAAGGGGAAGATGGCTGAATATGTAGATCGATGTGTAAAATGTTGCAAGACATCTTGGTCTTTCAAACATAACCTTACTGGACAAATTAGAAACATTGATCACTGTTTTTGCACCTTATCCTAGATACATACATAGCGTAACATTTATAGTGTTGATTAGGCATTAAATTAACTCTGTAAGACTCATTGGTGTCAAAGAAACGCAGTGTTCCTGTTAATAACCAGTGCTAAACCAGAACCACTCCCATCATTATAATATTTCCCAGCATTCTCTATTGGAGGCTGATTTTTTTTGTTGTTATTGTTTGTTTCAATATATATGTTTTTGCAGGTATATTGATTGATTAATTAATGTTAAGCTACTCAAATATACATTCCATACATTTTTCTAAACTAATCCAATCTGTTACTTAAATCATTGTTGTGGTTTAGATGCTGAATGCAGGTTGCGAGTCAATGTAGATGTGTACATGAAGACAGGGTAAAGTGACTAGACATCAGGAGAGATGATAATAAGGTATTTGAGGTAGATGTGTACATGAAGGCAGGGTAAAGTGACTAGACATCAGGATAGATAATAATAAGGTATTTGCGGTAGATATATGTACATGAAGGCAGGGTAAAGTGACTAGGCATCAGGAGAGATGATAATAAGGTATTTGAGGTAGATGTGTACATGAAGGCAGGGTAAAGTGACTAGACATCAGGAGAGATGATAATAAGGTATTTGAGGTAGATATGTACATGAAGGCAGGGTAAAGTGACTAGGCATGAGGATATATAATAATAAGCTATTTAATATGCTATTAGAGTAAAATAAAGAACAGAGCAGCAGCAAGTGATGAGTGTAAAAGTGTGTGTGTGTTGGTTTGCATGTGTGTGTTATGTGTATATGTGTGCGTATGTAGTGCATGTGAATGTGCGTGTATATATACTGTAGTCTAGTGAGTGTGGCAGGGTCAGTGCAGATAGTCAGTGCAGATAGTCAGTGCAGATAGTTTGGGTACCCTTAATTGACAATTTAGCAGTCTAATAACTTTTCAAGTTCATAATTGTGCACTCTCCTCAAACAATAGCATGGTATTATTTCACTGTAATAGCTACTGTAAATTGGACAGTGCAGTTAGATGAACAAGAATTTAAGCTTTCTGCCAATATCAGACATGTCTGTGTTCTGGGAAATGTTCTTGTTACTTACAACCTCATGCTAATTGCATTAGCCTACGCTAGCTCAACCGTCCCGTGGAAGGGACACCGATCCTGAAGAAGTTCTCCTTCCTGCCACAGATGAAGAAAACCACTCAGGGATTTCACCATGAGGCCAATGGTGACTTTATAGCAGTTACAGAGTTTAATGGCTGTGATAGGAGAACACTGAGGATTTATCAACAGCATCGGAGTTACTCCACAATACTAACCTAATTGACAGAATGAAAAGAAGGAAGCTTGTACAGAATACAAATATTACAAAACATGCATCCTGTTTGCAACAAGGCACTAAAGTAATACTGCAAAAAACGTGCCAAAGCAATTCGCTTTTTGTCCTGAATACAAAGTGTTACGTTTGGGGCAAATCCAATCCAATTACTGAGTACCTCTCTTGCATCATGTTATGTGTATGCTTGTAGTCGTTAAGGACTGGGGAGTTTTTTCAGGATAAAAAAGAAACGTAAGGGAGCTAAGCACAGCCAAAATCCTGGAGTAAAACGTGCTTCAGTCTGCTTTCCAACAGACACTGGGAGATTAATTCACCTCTCAACAGGACAATAACCTAAAACAAATCTACAATGAAGACAGTGAATGTTACTGAGTGGCCGATTTAAAGTTTGGACTTAAATGCACTTCAAAATCTATGGCAAGACCAGACAATTGTTTGCTAGTAATGATCAAGAAACAATTTGATAAAGCTTGAAGAATTTTGAAAATAATGGACAAATGTTGCACAATCCAGGCGCTGAAAGCTCTTAGAGACTTACCCTTAAAGACTCACAGCTGTAATTGCTGCCAAAGGTGCTTCTACAAAGTTTTGACTCAGGGGTGTGCATACTTATGTAAATGAGAAATTTCTGTATTTCATTTTCAATAAATTTGTAAACATTTCTAAAAACATGTTTTCACTTTGTCATTATGGGGCATTGTGTGTAGATGGGTGAGATAAAAAAAATAAATGTTTATCCGTTTTGAATTCTGGCTGTAACACAACTAAATGTGGAATAAGTCAAGAGGTATGAATACTTTCTGAAGGCACTGTATCTACCTAAATTACCTCGTACCCCTGCACATGGACTCGGTACCTGTACCCCGTGTATATAGCCAAGTTATCTTTACTCATTGTGTATTTATTATACATTTTATTAAGACGCGTTATTGATTTACTATTGTTTCTCTATTTTCTTTCTCTCTGCATTGTTGGGAAGGGCCCATAAGGAAGCATTTCACTGTTAGTCTCCACCTGTTGTGACGAAGCATGTGACATATTTAAATTTTGGGGGGATTTGAATAACATTTGATTTGATTTGCGTCATGTGTTTTCTTTTCAAATGACCAGCACCCCATTTCTTCTCCGTCTGTCTGTTTCCAGTCTTCGCAGGGAAGGGATAACGTCATTGATGTAATGTTTCCTCTAACTTCTCCATGACAGGACAGCTTCACATTAAAGGTTGCTAATTTCTCTCACTCTGCTAACAATGGTGAAGAGCGGTGGTTAATGCTAATGGTAGTACTACATATGTGTAATTGCATACAGTATAGAGCCAAGCCCCCTGCCCCTACTATATTCACTAGCCTTGACCCCTGGGTGTTGACCACTACTGTCTTTCCTGGCCTTGACCCCTTGGTGTTGACCCCTACTGTCTTTCCTAGCCTTGAACCTTGGGTGTTGGCCCCTACTGTTTCCTAGCCTTGACCCATGAGTGTTGACCACTACTGTCTTTCCTAGCCTTGACCCCTGGTTGTTGAACCCTAAAAATAAATGTCTTCCCTATGATGTCAGAGAAATTACCCGTCAATAAGTTGTTAAACCTTGAGTTGCTGGATTACCGTCCGACGGCTCTCGTCTGTTTCAGCCACTTGGGTTACGTCCCTCTTATCCAGAACAGCCGTTTGCAGCGTTTTTACAAGGCAGCAATAACAATCCCGTTCCTGTGCAGTATATATTGTGCATGAACGCTCTTGCCATTGGTTCGTTGTCTGTGGGGTAACGACTTGTGGGTCATTCAAGATCCTAGTGAGAGGTAGCCTACATCTGGTTTAGTGTTTAGTATCCATGAATACATCGACATCACAGTGTTCATAGGTGGGCAGGTATTACACACACACTGATAGATGTTGGCTGAGGTGAGTGGTTCATATATATATATATACTTTTTTATAAAAACATATTCGGCATATTTAGATCAAATTCAGAAATTCAATTAAGCACATGGGGTCTATTGCAGAGTTTTATTGACCCAGATAATAACCATTATATAAATCAGGTCTTCCTGTAAACCATCGCAGACCCACACAGACACAGCATAAGGCAACAGTTGTTATCACCAGGCATTGGTCTGTGGTCTGCTCTGTACTGTAGGTGGTAGAGCTCTCTCTCTCTGAGAGAGTACGATTACCAGCTATCACAGGTCAGGTGTTCCGTCTTAATTCCACACCCAGAGAGCCTGAGCCAATGTCAACTAGCTGTGTAACTGGGGAGGTTTGAGTGGGAGGGTCAGGGGTCTAGGGGACTCCTTTATGGTTGCTTCAGCCGTATTACTTACCTTGAAAGAGAAAACGTTCCACAGGGGCCTCAGACATTCCAGTCAAAGTGTTATAGTTGTTGTTTTTACCATTCAGCAAGACGCTTTACCACTCAGGAAGACGCCGCACATTTATTGTCCCACGGACGTGGGTGAACAGTAAAGGTGTCACCTATTTAGAGCCGTGGTTGAAATGGTCTTTGGGCTCTTGCTTACAACTGACTGAAAAATTCAATGGATGACACCGACGAGGATGTCAACTTTCAAGGAAAGAGAAACCACTGTGGAACAACCGTGGTCATGGATAAAACATCACCATAATTCCTATTTCTAGCATTCTAGCAGCAACTTTAGGCTGACTTGTGGACGGTTCTTTCAGCTTTCGCTCTCTAGATGTTTACCCAGAAATGAGAGTTGGGTCAGGATGTCCTGGCAGGGTCGTGTTTTGCGTCGCCTGTTGTTCTTGGAGAATCTCCAGCAACAGCTTGGAGTTATATCTGTCTCTGGTCATCTCACTGTAAAGAAGATCAAACTATATCAAGCTTACCATGCAACATTTTATCGTAATGGTACCTTGCCAGGAGGGGAGACGTATATATTTTGTAGCTTAGCGTTTGAAGTATTTGATACAAACGATGAGCGATTTTGAGAATTATTAGATAGTATAACGAGAATATGATCTTAGCAGGCCCTGAAGAATATAAACATTAGTTAAAGTTCTCATTATTCATTACTTTCATTAAATGTCATCCTACAAGCTACGTAAATCTCAGTCCTCCCACACCTTTAATGTAGGCCTACAGTATGTGAAAACTATCGTCCTATATAGTATTGTGCTTTGTAGACAGAGGAACCATTTTAATGCAAGAACAAGAGGATGCTGAGTGTGTCCCTCTCAGAAAAAAAGGAAAACACTACAGAGAGGGAGAATGCATTCTTACATTCTTACAACTATTGTCCCATTAGAAAAGGTACACTTCCTTCTGTTAAATGCCATCAGATGGGCAGGATCCCTTTTTTTAAGCCATGGGTGGGACTGACTCTCACTCATCCTGTTGCCGCTCATGTGTTTTTTGTTTCTTCAGATTTCCGTGGAGACATTATTCCTGGTGTCTTTGAAAAGAAACCAGAAAGAGAGGGAAGGAGAGAAAAGAAGAAAGTGAAAGAAAGGAGGGAGTTTCCAGCTTGCGGGCAGACGGAAGGCGTGAGGGCAGAGGGAGGTGCTGGTAGTGTGTCAGGGGAGAGATGTAGGTTTGCGTTGGCAGCCGCAGACAGAGAATGCAGACAGAGTTGGTAGGGGGTAGTGGGGCGCCAGATCACTGACACGACAAATCAAAACCAAAGTGACTTAGACTTCTTGGCTTTATATTTCTTGTTGGATAAACATCTCTGTGTTGAAAATTGCCCCACTAAATACATTGTGCTACAAAGCCTTTACCACCCTCCCGCTATTCCTCTTTACTATAACGGATCATGTTGACATATATTCCCCCACAGCTCTGACTGCAACGGTACACAATACGTCTGCAAGCCTCGGTAACCTCCTTGAGCTATGACCAAATGTGTTTTGCTTGGACAGTGCCGTGTTATGCTGGATTTAATGCTAGAATGTGGGCTTGAACAAACCAGCAAAGGTTCTACCGATAGTTTTTCTCCTCTTCACGGGAGACACCATTACCCTAAGCCTTAGAGTTACTAATGAAGTCATGCACAGCAAGTGCAGTCATAGAATAGCCTGTTTGATTTGTAAAAGGCACCAGTCAGGCTGGGCCAGGGTGGGCGGCAGTGATATGAGATGTCTTCTGTGCTATCATATGCGTGGGCAGAGTCTCTATATGGCAGCCACTGTTTATGACTAATACACATTAGATCGACATCGCTGTGGAGGAAATCCCGAGAAGGAACACTTATTCAAAACATTTCATAGTGTAACAGGAAACAGTTAAACACACTTCAGCAAATTGGCAAACATAGAGAACTCAGAGAAGTAGAGGAGACCTAAGTCCAACTCTTGTCTCTTGTGTCTTCAGTGATGCAAGAGGAGTATCAACAAGTGGAGACAACCATCACTGACTTAATAGGATGATTGGGCTGGAACTTGATCATATTTTCAGTTGGGGGAAAAAAAAATATTTTCAGAATTAAAAGTGGAAACAAAGTTAAAACAAAAACATCAGAGAAGGTCTAACCAGGAACCAACCAGGACAATAATAGCAAAGTGATTTTCCTTCACTCATGCAGGGCATATTTTAAGTACAAATTATGGTTGTGAAGACTTGACGTGGAGCTAGGGAGGCGTGTTGACAAAGTTCCAAGCCCTCTTTGTGTCTGGAAAGTTGACATCAGGCTAAGAGCCAGGGTACGCTGTCAACGACTGAGTAGTCGGAAAGGGAAACTTTTAGTGTTGTTTTATTTTGGAAGAATAAAGGGGTCACAAGGACCAAGTTATCATAAATTCTTCGCTTCATAGGTGTTTGTATAGAATTTCATCTCAGGCGGTGCCTTTAATCTTCAAACAGGCAAAAAGTATTTGGTGGGACACTCCTCCCAGCCTGAGACCTACAAGAAGTGACTGGGTGAATTTTTTTTCTACCTATTGGTCTTTCGACCAATCACATCAGATCTTTTCACATCAGATCTGATTTGTCAAAATACCAATTTGTGAACACAAGATCAGAATTTTGCTGCCTGTGTAAATACAGCCAAAGACCTTAAACCTAACACAAAACCCAGCGGAAAGCGCAGGAATTAAAACACTGAAAATATATCAAGCACACTACTTCAAAACATTCTAAATGTATTTTGGCAAAATCAAGATGTTTCTAAACATCTTGAGCACTGTCGATATGTACTATCAGTGCAATGTCATGCATGACACCAGCTTTTCTTCGGTCAAAAGTTCTATAGCACACCCAATACTGCATATATAACACAAGGTAATAACAGTAATAACAGTAGTAATAAACTCTCCCCTTCAGGAGATTAGGAGAACAGATCATTCAGTATAACCTTGAGAAAGACACATGTATCTTTTTCAAGTTGGACTTCTTATAGGTTAAAACCACAGATCCCCAAGCAATCTCTAGACCAGGGATATTCAACTCTTTATCGACATGGTCTGGAGCCTGCTAGTTTTCTGTTCTACCCGGATAATTAAATCGCACCCACCTGGTGTTCCAGGACAAAATCAGTCCCTGATTCGAGTGGAACTGATTTTGAGGTCCAGAGATGAGTTTGAGGGCTCTAGACTAGACTATCGGTTAAAACCACAGATTTCCAAGCAATCTCTAGACTATCTAGTCAACTCGAATAATACATTGCTGAAGAGAAAGAAAAACCAAACAGCCAGTTGTTTATGCCACCATGCCGTGCCATCAAAGACCTCTTTATGCGATATGCACTGAAAGGGGGAAAATACTGAGAACTATCCAAATAGGCATACCATTCTCAAAAAGCAACGGTAATTGTTATGTGTTGGGATAAATGAACCATTTTGTTACACAGGTCCCCTGGTGGTTACAAAACATTCAGAGTGCAGTTATTGTTTTCCAACCCAATATGGGAAAACCCTGTATTCTTACAGTTTATGTATAGTTATTAAGTCCTAAAAGTCCCAAAGGGAGCAGGTGTCCCAAGCACTACTCATAAAACATAATGTCATTTTTCATTGTGAAGAAATGCATACTTTTAGCTCCAGATCTATGAAAAGTTATTGTAAACAATTATGGTACCACTGCATCGGTACACCCCAACACAGCCGGTTCGCTGCCTTCAAAAAATATATTTCAGAAGTTAGTATCTCTGTAAACTCAAAAAAACTTTTCAGGACACAGACAGACGTTCAGGCGGTGTTGTGGAAAATAAGTGATCAGGGATATGATACTCTGATGAGTGATCAGAGATTCAATTGTCTTTTATTTAATGTTGTGAAGGCATCTAAGGTTCTGCCAAAATACAGAAACAGAGTCAACCCCCGATTGTCAGTGTCCAGCTCTGAACAACGTACCAGCCATAGGAGTTCAGAAGTTTTCTTTCATGGCCTTCCAAGGCTCATTTAGGAGACCCGGAGTGACTGGAGGCCTCCTCTCTGAAATGCCTCATGGAGCAGGTGGGTTAAACAAATGCATATGGGGAACACACACACACCAGAAATGAAGACGCAGACGTTGGGTTCCTGTGAGCCTTTCAAAACGCAGCAACATCAGAGAAGCAGGTGGTGCGACCGTGTTACAGCGACCCTCTTGCCCCGTTCCAAAATCCAGTGGCTCTGTAGTCTCTGATGCTGCATATGGGGAGCCAGAACACAGATCCTTTGAAGACACTTGCAGTTAGAAGTTTGGCTGAACCATCTGTCGAACAGTTCACCATCCACCAACGGAAAGAGAATATTCTGCTTTTGTTTGACTGAATGGGGTGGTTGTGTCCTTTTCTACCTGGAACTCTTCTGAGAAGTTAATCACTAAAATGTAATGGATCGAAACATTGAAATAGTATTTCATTGTCATGTCATGATAATCTGTCATTTGACTTGTGAACGTTGCCGTGACAGGATGTTGCTAAAAGACCTCTTACACAAACCGACTGCTTGTTTGCAACCTAAGCTTCCCCAGGTGAGGTTTGCCACATGAGGAACCTACTAGGTTGGGTTTTGCGACATTTCAAATGCTATAAGGTGGCCAAAGTCTTGCAGTTGTGTACATTTGACCATTGTGCATTAGAATGATGGCCTGTGGGGCTCATTCCTTTCATCTACAGTTACTCAAGCAAACAACAGCAAGTATTACCTTTAAAAAACAGATTGAACAACATCTCATTGAACTGTGAGGGGACACACTCTAACACACACATACTTTTTGTTGTTGTATTGTTTGTATTATATTTTAGAATTTAAAATGTGTGTGACTGTCCTTGTCCATCAGTGTATCTGTGTTTTGTTAGTTGTCATGTTTTGTGTTTTTTTTTGGGGGGGGGGACCCAGGAAGAGTAGCTGCTGCTTCTGCAAAAGCTAATGGAGATCCAAATAAGTAAATAGCTTATTTTAATGAGACAAGTTTCGCCAGCCTAACAAGAGACTATAAGACAGTACAAACAGTCTGTTCTTACAAATCTCTATAGGACACAGGGAGACATGCAGTATACAGGTTTTTTGCAAGAATGGCCCATTTTTTAATTAAGGGAATAACATACTGTAGCAGTACTTGTTACTGAATTATACAGTTACGAAAATAGATTCACAGTGTGCTTCAAAAAGGCGAGCCAGAATTACCACAGGTCCTGTAATCAAATTTGCTCTAATTTCTTCACTGGTGCAGCCGCGGTGCCAGTACATTTACTATACACTCATGTATAATTGAAAACAGTGGTGGTTGGTGCCATTTAAGATAAGGGAGGATGTTTGTTTTATGAATATTGCCTTATTTCTATTAAAGCATATTGGATGACTGTCACAAAATTCCATTCTCCCAGCTCAATGTAACATTGATAGGTTTAGGCTACTACATGATACTCTAATTTTCCCTATACCCATCATGAGATTGCTACAACCTAGCCTATGAATTAAAGTTTATAATGTAGGTGCACAGGTCGACAGCATTTTGAGTAATCAAGCTGACAGAGAGTGACATTTAATACAGCCCTGCACACTCTTGTATGCATCTAGCTGATCTATGGTGTAATCATTAGTCCCACATTTGGAAACGAGAGTATCTATTAGACAAATTCAGGTATGTTTATTCCCCGTTTTGTTCAATTTGCTTCCGTTTAGGAAACATTTTTCAATAGAATCAGCGCAATGAATACACCCCTGATTACACGCAATCACAGTTCACTTTCACAGCAGCCACATACAAACAGCTTGTTGTATATATGTGATTCACCACCTGGATTCAGTCTTATGTAGCAACATTTTAACATATTTGTTTTACATTGGATAAAAGTAGAGACTCAGAGTTACAACATGGTATATCATATACTGCATTTGAGGAAAAAATTGTAAATTCAGATTTGGGAAAGACATCTTTCAGAAGAGCCCTTCTTTCTCAACACCCATTCACCATTGTTCACACCCTCTTAAGCCTTAGCCCCACCCATCTCTTTAAAGGGTTGATCCGTGCGTTCTGTACTAACTTGCCAGCTACTTTCAGATATCTAAGAGAGAGAGAGAGAGAACAGCTCACTGAACATTACTTTCCCTAGCAGAGCTGGTTAGCCTGTTATGTTATCCAGAGTGTTAGTGACTGCAACTGTGCTGTCAGATCCTTCGTTTGTAAATTCAGAGTGTTTCGTGTTCAGAGCGCGCACCGGACAACTCTGGCCAAAAAGCAGGGTTGTTCCCGAAAGCTCTGAACTACTTCCAGACACATAATGAGAAAACACCCCACTCTGACCATTTACTCCCCCTTGTAGAGCTGGTTAGGCAGTTTTCATGCTGGCAACAATTGAATTACGCTTTGTTTCCGGACATTTACCGATACCGGGCATATTAAATGGGTGATGAGCATTCAAAAATGCATCAGTTATTCTGCGCTCTGGCACACTAAGACAAGAGTCTTTCGTTAAGAAATGTCGCTAGATAGCTAGCTATGTAAACAATGAATCCCTACGCATGATGTAATTAGAGAGAACTCTTTTGCTAAGACATATAGCTAGCTAGCTAAACAATGGACCATAATCACAACTCATGACATTACTACCCTGCATGAATCTGCAGGTAGCTAACCAACCAAGTTCTATGGCTATAACTAGTCAAGCAAATGTGTCTGAGATATGAAGAATAAGATCATACACATAATGTTAGCTAGCAACCGTTAGCTAACGTTAGCTGGCTAACAGTACACTTGAAATGAAACCACTTTCTGTAAAAATAATACATGTGTAATATCTGAAAATGTAGCTATTTAGACTATCTTACCAGTATACATCATGGTTGGACGCGTCTCCTGTCTGATGCCATGCATGGTTTCCCTTAGTTTGACAATGTAATCCAGACTTGTGTTTTCTCCGTCTCCTTAGAATTCCACTGATTTCAAAACTCGGTCCTCCAGAAAGTGGAGAGCAAACACATAACGTTTGCTAGCGAACCAGCCAGCTAACAGTACACTTTAACTTGACATTAGCTTTATGTTTAACTACACGATACATTTTTTAAAAAGTTGCTTTTGACACAATTATCTAGACATACTGCCCAGCTCCAATACACAGTGCTATATGGCAGACCAATCCAATTTTTTCTCTCGGCATGTCCAGCCCACTCATTATCTCAGTCAATCATGGCTAGCGGGAAGGTTGCTCTTTTTCTGTGGATAAACCAACTAGGCTCGTAACATTTAACAATTTTATTTGTATTTACTGATGTCATACAAGTTTGATATTAAGGCACATGAAAGTTCACATGTTCGAGAAGGCATTTCTCAAAAAAAAACGCATTTAGAAAAAAAACAACATTTTTTTACGTTCAAACAGCTCTCTTGTGAAGTCGTGACTTGCGACATACACCTAGTTTCCTGAATTTGGTCACATATAATTCCTTCTCACATGTATCTACGCTCTCCTCCTCTCACCTTTTCTCTTTGCTTGTGGACTTAAGTGCACAACACATCAGCTGTCTATGACCAGGCGAAAAAAAACTTTCCAAGCCAAACCTTCATATCACTAACACAGCCTGCATTGTTGTCACCATATTAGCTAACGTCAAGTCAACATAGCTAATAGAACTAAAACATTAGTAAACCCACTACAATCATGCAGTACAGTGTACAGTCAGCAAGAAGTATAGCAGTTACACCGGCGGGCCCCGGTGGCAATACACTAATAAAACCAAAAGCTTACAGAACCTTGACTTGGAATTCAAGGTAGTTCCAGTGTTGGATAGCCATAGCCAGCTAGCTAACATAGTTTTATCCCGGTGGTTGAGTAGCCTAAACTAGCTCACTGCATTTGAGGCTAGCTAAGTAAATAAAAGTGAATATATATACTACAAAATATAGCTATCTCTCTCTCTCGCTTCTCCTTAATTTTGGAAAAAAAGTATTTGTTATAATGTGTTAAACTATTGTCTGTATCTTTGAGTCAACTACTCACCACATTTCATCCAATGCAGTGCTAGCTAGCTGTAGCTTATACTTTCAGTAGTATATGAATTATTTGATCCTTTGATTGGGGGAACAACATGTCAGGTCATGCTGCAAGAGCTCTGAAAGGTTGGAGGATGTCCTCTGGAAGTTGTCATAATTACTGTGTAAGTCTATGGAAGGGGGTGACAACCATGAGCCTCCTTGGTTTTGTATTGAAGTCAATGTACCCAGAGGAGGACAGAAGCTAACTGTCCTCAGGCTACACCATGGTGCTACCCTATAGAGTGCCGTTGAAGACCTTCATTACAGAACAGTGTGTTTTTATTAATTATTTGGTAACATAAATATAATTAGTATAGTTTTATTTAAAAATGCTTCCTTTTTTAATGTTTCAATATAATATTTTTATTAAATTCATGAAAAATCCTCCACGAATGGAATACAGCAGTCTGTTGTAGGTGTATGTGGTATCACTTCCCCCTGGTGTTAACCTACAGTATAGTTGAACAATTACGATAATTACTGCGAGGCACCATTAGTAGGCATAGCATTAGGGACACTGGCGCTGTCCTTGTGTTGTGTTGCCAATTTTGTTTCATCTGTTCAATTAATTAAATCAGCAGCTTCTCGTCTTAATTGGGCATTATGATTTGTTGACTGTGGTTTCTTAAAAAGTTTATACTCACGTCAAATACAATGTCAAGTAAAATTGTGTTAGGGGCTGAGTTATTAAAGGGTTGCCTGGCTCGCTAATGCAACCATGTATTTGTGTAAATATAAAAGTCTTAGGAATGTGCCGTATACATATGTGACATTTTTTATTTTTATTTTGCTCAAATCAAATTGTGTCTCTTTTTTCGTTGTGACATTTGGCATAATTTATGCCTATCTCCCTCATCAAACGACAGAAATGCATCTTTTGTCATTTGAGCACCTTTTTTGTCCTGCCATACACCCTAAGGCCTTCTCAAATGGCCTACACACTCTGTATGATGAATGTTCTCTGGGAGTTCATAACAACGTGGATTATGCACAAAATTCTCTCTTTCCCAGATACACAAAAAGGCAGCTCAGCTCACTACAAAACAGATGACCTCACTGAGGCACAGTGTGAATGGAAGGCCTTGTGCCTTATCACAATCAGGAACTTTAATAAGAGGCTTTTTTCCCTTCCCTGACTTTGTGATGAGACAGACCCCAAAGGAAGTACAATGTCAGGAGCTCTTACGGAACTATTTTGCCGTAACTTTCCAATTTTGTATTCCTGAATAAGGGCAACTTTTGTCCTTAATATCAACTGTGAGTTAGAATCGCTGATAGATGTACTATTATATATTTACTATTATATTGACATTCCATTGTACTTGATTGTTCTGGAATATATTAAATTCCCTTCTCTTATACTCATGGAGTTGCAGTAAAATAAATCCTCTATTCTACTATTTGCTGTCAGTTAGAAGTGTGTGCATGATTGTTTATGTTTATACAATTCTATGTGAAGACAGTCCTGACCCTTAGGAGATGATCATGACTTATTTCAACCTTGGGCATGGCTATACAATCCAATTATTCACTGTTGAATCAAGTGAATTTTGCACATCTTCCCACAGAATCTCGTAGATATGAAAAATTATATATTTCTTAAAAATTAAACCCAACTATTGGGCCTAAAACCCTGCGGGTGAATATCAATGGTTATAGAATACCACAAACCTCGTTACTTGCTGATGCAAAGTATTTTTATTTGCTGACACTGGCACAAGAAGAATAAACCCTTATTGTTAAGGGAAAAGGATGAGATCTTTTATTTTTTTTATAGGCTCTGGAGCATACAGGATGCAAATAGAATAAACAATTTCCGATGTTAGCAATTACCAACAATGACTCAGCTGATATATCACAGTCCAACCAACCCACCCTGCCCTGTGATAGAGGATCTGCTTCACGCCACACCACTGTCACTAAACACGTTTACAGAAATTCACTGTACGCATTTAGAGCCAAACATTCTGTGGCGAGAAAGAGAAGACATTGATAGAGTGAGAGGAAATTGTGTATGGTTTTCATATTGTCACTAATTAGTGGTTAAACTTTAGCATAATAAACTTCCTTAATTTATTTGCTATTCTGTGGTGAAATTGCAGTGCTGAATCTGCGGAATTTTCATTCTTACCCATCACCAAAATCTCTGAAGAGTTGTCATTACAACAGCCAACTATAAATTATGCATATGTGTCTGCCAACAGTTTACTGTAACAAATATATATAAGGTATAGTAACTCAGACAGAGGCCTACATTATTTAACAATGGCAACAGTCATGGAATGACTGCCATAGGATAATTACAGAATTGCACAGCATCTGTAGGAAGTAGGAAGTAAAACCATAAACTAATGCACGAGGGAAAAACATTAACACTTCTGCATCTAACAGGAGGAAGAGCGCTGGTTGCTGGTGTCCTCCTCACATTGTCAACTCCCTGTTTCTGTACACGTGTCAAATTCAACTGGGTGCACTATAATAGCCTGTTGTAATGATGTTGATGTAATAGTGTTATAATAGCCTGTTATAATTATGTTGGTATAATAGTGTTGTTATAATAGCATGTTATAATATTACTAAAATAATAGTCTGTTATAATAGTGTTGTTATAATAGTGTTATTGCAATAATATTATTATAATAGTGTTGTTGTCATAATATTATTATAATAGTGTTGTCATCATAGCCGGATGTAATAGTGTTGTTATAATAGCCTGTTATAATATTGCTTTTATAATACTTTGTTATAATAGTGTTGTTATAATAGCCTGTTTTAATAGTGTTGTTATAATAGTGTTGTTATAATAGTGTTGTTGTAATAGCCTGTTATAAAATTGCTTTTATAATAGTCTGTTATCATAATGTTGTTATAAATGTGTTGTTATAATAGTGTTGTTATAATAGACTGTTATAATAGTGTTGTTATAATATTCTGTTGTGATAGTGTTGTTATAATAGCCTGTTGTGATAGTGTTGTTATAATAGCCTGTTGTGACTGTGTTGTTATAAATGTGTTGTTATACTAGTGTTGTTATAATAGCCTGTTGTGACTGTGTTGTTATAAATGTGTTGTTATACTAGTGTTGTTATAATAGCCTGTTGTGACTGTGTTGTTATAAATGTGTTGTTATACTAGTGTTGTTATAATAGCCTGTTGCGATAGTGTTTTTATAATAGTGTTGTTTTATTTATTTTTTATTTTTTTATTTCACCTTTATTTAACCAGGTAGGCAAGTTGAGAACAAGTTCTCATTTACAATTGCGACCTGGCCAAGATAAAGCAAAGCAGTTCGACACATACAACAACACAGAGTTACACATGGAGTAAAACAAACATACAGTCAATAATACAGTAGAAAAATAAGTCTATATACGCTGTGAGCAAATGAGGTGAGAGAAGGGAGGTAAAGGCAAAAAAAGGCCATGGTGGCGAAGTAAATACAATATAGCAAGTAAAACACTGGAATGGTAGATTTGCAGTGGAAGAATGTGCAAAGTAGAAAAAAAATAATGGGGTGCAAAGGAGCAAAATAAATAAATAAATACAGTAGGGGAAGAGGTAGTTGTTTGGGCTAAATTATAGATGGGCTATGTACAAGTGCAGTCATCTGTGAGCTGCTCTGACAGCTGGTGCTTAAAGCTAGTGAGGGAGATAAGTGTTTCCAGTTTCAGAGATTAATAATTAAAAGTGTTGTTATAATAGCCAGTTGTAATAGTGTTGTTATAATAGTGTTGTTATATTATGGTTGTTTTAGTGGTCTGTTATAATCGTGTTGTTACAATAGTGTTGTTACAGTAGTGTTGTTATAATAGTGTTGTTATAATAGTGTTGTTATAGTAGCCAGGTGTAATAGTGTTGTTATAATAGTGTTGTTATAGTAGCCAGGTGTAATAGTATCGTTATAATAGTGTTGTTATAATAGTGTTGTTACAATAGTGTTGTTATAATAGTGTTGTTATAATAGTGTTGTTATAGTAGCCAGGTGTAATAGTGTTGTTATAATAGTGTTGTTATAGTAGCCAGGTGTAATAGTATCGTTATAATAGTGTTGTTATAATAGTGTTGTTATAGTAGCCAGGTGTAATAGTATCGTTATAATAGTGTTGTTATAATAGTGTTGTTACAATAGTGTTGTTATAATAGTGTTGTTATAATAGTGTTGTTACAATAGTGTTGTTACAGTAGTGTTGTTATAATAGTGTTGTTATAATAGTGTTGTTATAGTAGCCAGGTGTAATAGTGTTGTTATAATAGTGTTGTTATAGTAGCCAGGTGTAATAGTATCGTTATAATAGTGTTGTTATAATAGTGTTGTTACAATAGTGTTGTTATAATAGTGTTGTTATAATAGTGTTGTTATAATAGTGTTGTTATAATAGTGTTGTTACAGTAGTGTTGTTATAATAGTGTTGTTATAATAGTGTTGTTATAGTAGCCAGGTGTAATAGTGTTGTTATAATAGTGTTGTTATAGTAGCCAGGTGTAATAGTATCGTTATAATAGTGTTGATATATTAGTGTTGTTATAATAGCCCGTCATAATAATTTTGTTATGAAATCCTGCTGTAATAGTATTGTTATAATAGTGTTGTTATAATAGTGTTGTTATAATAGTGTTGTTATAGTAGCCAGGTGTAATAGTGTTGTTATAATAGTGTTGTTATAGTAGCCAGGTGTAATAGTGTTGTTTTAATAGTGTTGTTATAGTAGCCAGGTGTAATAGTATCATTATAATAGTGTTGTTATAATAGTGTTGTTATAATAGTGTTTTTATAATAGCCCGTAATAATAATTCTGTTATGAAATCCTGCTGTAATAGTATTGTTATAATAGGCTGGTGTAGTAATGTTCTTAAAATATTATTTTTATGATAGCCTTTTGTTAAAGTATTATTATAATAGTGTTGTTATAATAGCCTGTTATAAATGTGTTGTTATAATGACATTGTTATAATACTGTTGTTATACTAGTGTTGTTATAATAGCCTGTTATAATAGTGTTGTTGTAATAGCCTGTTGTAATAGTGTTGCTATGATAGTGTTGATATATTAGTGTTATTATAATAGCCTGTTATAATAGTGTTGTTGCAATAGCCTGTTATAACAGTGTTGTTTCATAGTGTTGTTATATTATTATGTTGTGATAGTGTCATTATAATTGTGTTGATATAATCACTGATATATTAGTGTTATTATAATAGCCTGTCATGATAGTGTTGTTTTAATAGTGTTGCTATAATAGTGTTGTTATAATAGCCTGTTATAATAATGTTGTTATAGTAGGCTTTTATGATACTGTTGTTATATTAGTGTTGTTATTATAGCCTGTTGTAATAGTGTTAATAAGCTATTGCTATTATAATAGCCTGTCATAATAGTGGTGAGTAGCCTGTTGTAATAATGTTGTTATAGTAGTGTTGTTATAATAGTGTTCTTATGTTAAAAAAGTATTTTTATAATAACATGTTATCATCATGTTTGTTATATGAGTGTTGTTATAATAGTGTTGTTATAATAGTGTTGTTATAATAGTGTTGTTATAATAGTGTTGTTATAATAGTATTGTTATATTAGTGTTGTTATAATAGCATGTTATAACACTGTTGTTATATTAGTGTTGTTATAATAGCATGTTATAACACTGTTGTTATAATAGTATTGTTATAATAGTGTGTTATATTAGTGTTGTTATAATAGTCTGTTATATTAGTGTTGTTATAATAGCCTGTTAAAATAGTGTTGTTGTAATGAAGTTGTAATAGTGGTGTAACAATAGTGTTGTTGTAATAGCCTGTTGTAATAGTGTCGTTATAATAGTGTTGTTATAATAGTGGTGTTGTTATGGTGTTGATATAGTAGTGTTGTTGTAATAGTGTCATTATAATGGTGTTGTTATAATAGCCTGTTATAATAGGGTTTCTATAATAGCCTGTTATAATAGTGTTGTTATAATAGTATTGTTATAATAGTGTTATTATTATAGCATGTTATAATAGTGTTGTTATAATAGTGTTGTTATAATAATGTTGTTATAATAGTGTTATTATTATAGCATGTTATAATAGTGTTGTTATAATAGTGTTGTTATAATAGTGTTGTTATAATAGTATTGTTATAATAGTATTGTTATAATAGTGTTATTATTATAGCATGTTATAATAGTGTTGTTATAATAGTGTTTTTATAATAGTGTTGTTATAATAGTATTGTTAAAATAGTATTGTTATAATAGTGTTATTATTATAGCATGTTATAATAGTGTTGTTATAATAGTGTTGTTATAATAGTGTTGTTATAATAGTATTGTTATAATAGTATTGTTATAATAGTGTTATTATTATAGCATGTTATAATAGTGTTGTTATAATAGTGTTGTTATAATAGTGTTGTTATAATAGTGTTGTTATAATAGTGTTGTTATTATAGCATGTTATAATAGTGTTGTTATAATAGTGTTGTTATAATAGTGTTGTTATAATAATGTTGTTATAATAGTATTGTTATAATAGTATTGTTATAATAGTGTTATTATTATAGCATGTTATGATAGTGTTGTTATAATAGTGTTGTTATAATAGTGTTGTTATAATAGTGTTGTTATAATAGTGTTGTTATAATAGTATTGTTGTAACAGTGTTTTTGTAAATGCCTGTTGTAACGGTGTTGTTATACTATTGTCTCTAACTCCCTCTCTCACTCTCTCTCTCTACCCCCTCCTTCTTTGTCTCTGTCTCTCTCTCCCTCTCTCACTCTCTCTCTCTACCCCCTCCCTCTTTGTCTCTGTCTCTCTCTCCCTTCTCCCTCTCTTCTAACATATTCTGTTGAGCAATTAATTTGGTTTTGGGCTGTCCCCTGGCGTCCACACATCACAGAAAAAATGTATGTCTGAGGCTTTGATATATTCCTCTCGTGTCTCCACAGCCGCACCGCCGGGCCAGATCCCGTTGCACTGATGTCACACATTCATTTAAGCACCTCTTTATGGGGAGGGATTCACAAGATTACTTAAATTAAACTGTGCAAATTGGGAATAGGTGCTGGAATGTATAATGCCATGTTCTATCAGTGGTGAGAGGTTGGATAACATTTCATTAAGACACCCAACCCAAATGGATTCATACCTGCTAGGTCAACTATTCAAGTAATGTGTTAAAACAATGACTGCTGGAATTAATGGACATTATGATTTTCTATCACGATATTATTACAGTGAGTTATGACAACATCATCTACATTGAATTAGCATATATCACTTGTCTTCAATGTATTATCTTTCAGAGGCCAAGGCTCAGTAAGTGAAGCTTTTTCTCTGGGAGTGTGTTTGTGTGTGTGTGTGTGTGTGTAAGTGTGTGCATGTGTGTGCTTAAGTATGTATGTGTGTGTGTGCGTGCGTGCATCTATACTGGGGGGAAAAGGAAATTTGCGAGTTAAATCGTGGCAAAGGTGACTTGGCCTACATGCATATTGACAGCTTTATGGGCTGTGTGCCTTGGAGAGTGAGGGGAAAATGGAAGAGAACTGGCGTGTTTCCCAGACACACGCAGGTAAAACAGCGGGACCATGTTAACAGAAGCAATCTGGCACCCTAACAAGTGCACCTACAGCCTGTCAGAGGAGAATGCGGACCAATTTAACTGTGTGTGTGTGTGTGTGGGGGGGGGGGCATACAGTGCCTGCAGAAAGTATTCACACCCCTTGACTTTTTTCACATTTTGTTGTGTCACAGCCTGAATTAAAAATGGAATAAATTGAGATGTTGTGTCACTGATCTACACGCAATACTCCCTAATGTCAAAGTTCAATTATGTTTTTAGAAACGTTTACAAATTAATAAAAAATCAAGTCAATAAGCATTCAACCCTTTTGTTATGGCAAACGTAAATAAGTTTGGGAGTAAAAATATGCTTAACAAGTCACACAATAAGTTACATGGACTCCCTGTGTGTAATAATAGTGTTTAACATGATTTTTAAATGACTGAACTGTCTCTGTACCCCACACATACAATTATATGTTAGGTCCCTCAGTCGGGCAGTGAATTTCAAGCACAGATTCAACCACAAAAAACAGGGAGGTTTTCCAATGGCTCGCAAATAAGAGCACCTATTGGTAGATGGGTAACAATGGTGCAGTTATTAATAACACTTTGGATGATGTATCAATACACCCAGTCACTACAAACATACAGGTGCCCTTACTAACTCAGTTGCCGGAGAGGAAGGAAACTGCTCCGGGACTTCACCATGTGGCTAACATGCTGACCAGACCGGACACATCGCTTGTGCGAGCGTAGCAGAATAAATGTAGAAATCCATGTTATTCAATTATTGCACGCACGCTGCTCGCGCGCGTCAACAAGGGTTTGCTATGCCAAGGTCTAAATAGAACATAATCACGCTGCAAGTCCTGCCTCTCCCATCTCCTCATTGGTTTATAGAAGCAGGTACCCCCGTGCCATATCCTCATTGGTTATACCCACGTTGGTGATTGAAAGACTAACTGTTTTGCCGGTCGTCGTGGTAATACTATGAAGGTTTAGATGCGATCACCATATAAGTTCAAAGATGAATATCCTGGAAGGAGGAGAGTTGACTAGAAACAATTTGGTTGGCCGTTTTATGTGTGGATTAATTGTCGGAGTAGAGGTCCTTGTGCATTTCAGGTAAAATAACAACTCAATGTTTATATCCCAGGACAAATTAGCTAGCCACAGCAAGCTAGCTAAATAGGACAAATTAGCTAGCAAGTGCAAGCTAACTAGCTAAATTGTCATACATGTCCCCAAATGAATGTCATTGGTTCAGAGTTTGTTTTGATATTTTAACCTGCGTGTTGTGATCGCGTTTGGTGTAGGGGGACAACATACATTTATGCACGATAGCACGCGATGGCGCACGCGGGCAGCCAGTTTGGGTTCTGTGTAATGGTGATTTTTAAACCGTTCCAGTTTAATGGCTGTGGAGAGAACTGAGGATGGATCAACAACATTGTAGTTACTCCACAATACTAACATAAATGACAGAATGAAAAGAAGGAAGCTTGTGCAGAACAAAATTCCAAAACATGCATCCTGTTTGCAATGAGGCACTAAAGTAATACGGCTAAAAACAATCCCCCAAAATGTACCTTATGTCCTGAATACAAAGCGTTATGTTTTGGGCAAATCCAACACAACACATCACTGAGTACCACTCTTCTTATTTTCAAGCATGGTGATGGCTGCATCATGTTATTTGTATGCTTGTCATCTGCAAGGACTAGGACATTCTTTAGAATTAAAATACATGTAATAGAGCTTAGCACAGGCAAAATCAGAGAGGAAAACCTTGTTCAGTCTGCTTTCCAACAGATGCTGGTAAACGAATTCACCTCTCAGCAGGACAATTACCTAAAACACCGAATAGATACTGGCCGAAAATATACTGGTGTTGCTTACCAAGATGACATTGAACGCCGAGTGACAGTTTTGACATAAATCAGCTTGAAAATGGAAAATGGCTCACTAGCAATGATCAAACCACCGTCAACAGAGCTTGTATCGTGTTTGCACGTGCGCGTGAACAGTTTGTTTGTGTGCTTAACTCTGTCTGTAAACATGCTGGATGATTAAGTATCCATTGAAGAGCTTGAACGATTCATTGACGAGAGATACTTACGAACTCAAAGAAAAATGTCGCTGGTTTCGGAGGATTCAAGCATTGTCAAGGACAACCAACCAAATCAACAAAACAAAACAAAACCAGGTTGGCCAATAGGTATCAACGATGGAACCAAACCATCCCCTAGTAAGAGGGCGCGTGTGGCGAGTGGGGAGAGGTTTACTGATATGGATGTTGACTTGTTAAAATCCATCAATGAAAGGCTTGCCAAACTTGATATCTTGGATATATTACGAAAGGACATCAATGCATTATGTGCCAGTCTCGAATTCAGCCAACGTCAGATTGATGATCTGAGGAAAGAGAACACTGAGCTGAAAGGTACTGTAGACTCTATTCATGGGAAGGTGGAGGTGGTGCAAAGGGAGAACAAACAACTTAAAGAAACATTGCTTGATGTACAGTGTCGATCAATGCGGAACAATCTAATATTCTCAGGGATACCAGACAATGACAACAGCTGAGGCTGTGAGGACACAGTCCGAGACTTTTTGTCAACTCAACTGAAACTGCCCACCGATGTTGTGCGCAATGCCACTTTCTCCAGAGTCCATAGAATAGACAAGGCCTCTGGAAATAGGTCACGGGCTATCATTGCATGTTTTGATAAATTTAAGCAAAAGGAAATGACGAAGAACATGGGCAGAGAACTCAGAAACACTGATTTTGGAATGAATGATCACTTCCCCACCGAGATCAATGAAAGGAGAAAAAAACTATATCCCATCATGAAGGAAAAGCGTTGCCTGAATCAACGAGTCTCCATGGTGATGGATAAACTTTATATCAACGGGCAACTGTATCGGGACTCTAGAGTAACTCCCTGGTTATTTTAATGTTATGTTTAAAACTGAGTTTGTGTGTTGTAGTGTATCATGACAACTTCAACTACAGGATAACAAATACATGCTATATTGATCTCCACTTGATAAGGATAGGGCTGCACATAGCTCAGGTAAATGTATGTAGCCTTCCTAACAAAATACATGAGGTTTTTAACTTGGTCAACCTAAATAATATTCATATTTTGGCTTTGACCGAAACGCATTTAGATGCATCTGTAAATGATGGGCAAATGAACATTCAAGAATATAGTCTACTGAGAAGAGACAGGAATAGGAATGGTGGGGGTGTAGCACTGTATATTCAGAATCATATACCTTTTAAGAGAAGGGATGACCTTAATGTAGGTCAAATAGAGGCACTATGGGCTCAAGTACATCTGCCTCACCAGGCACCCATATTGGTAGGATGATGTGTATTGACCTCCTAGCTTTAAGGTGTCCTATTTGGATGACTTATGTACTGGGTTTGACCAAGCCACAGATAGCAACAGAGATGTATTTATATTGGGTGATTTTAATATAAATTGGAAGGATCACAATAATTTGAATAGAACAAAATTGATGAGATATGCTAAGAACTGTGGTTTGAAACAAATGGTTAATGATACTACTAGATCATCAACTAAGTTGGGTCATCGTTCAGACACATGCATTGATCTGATCTTCTGTAATATACCATTACAATGCTTAAAAGCCAGATCAATGCCAGTGGGCTGGACAGACCATAATATTGTGACCATAACCATAAACACCAAGGTTCCAAAGAAACCCCCAATGATTGTGGTCAAAATATTTTAAACATTTAATCATGAGTTATTTCTAAATGATTTGGCTGCTGTACCCTGGGAGTTTATTTATCTAGAGGATGATTTAAGGAGGTAATGGACCAGTTGGTGCCCGTCCATCTCCATGGATTGATGGTGAACTGGGTGAGGCTTTTTCTCAAAGAAATATGGCAAAAGTCTTAGCAGCCGAGTCAAAATTAGAAATTGATGAACAGAATTTTAGAACATTACGTAATTATGCAGTTAAATTGAATCGAAGGAAAAAATAGTTATTTTACAACAATGCTTTTACTGATTGTAAAAATGATTCTAAAAAGGTATGGACCCCAGTTAAGGGCTTACTTGGTACATCTATCTCATCATGCCCATCTAGTGTGGAGGTTGGCGGGAGAATAATAACAAAACCAGCTGATATTGCCAATCATTTTGTAGATTTTTTTACACAGAAAATTAAATTACTGAGCAACAATGTAGACATACATTCTTCCAAACAAGCTATTGTCATGACCTCTTAAACCTTGTTGGAGGACATGACCTCTTACCATGTTAAAGGGCATCTATGTATTCTCATAATTTTTGACCTAATGTCACTTTGACTGATTTAGATGATGGACAATTATGTCAAATCAACAAACAAAGAATGTTTAAATAAATTCAACGTACAAAAGTCCAGTGATTTGTCAGTAATCTCCACATTGACTATATGGGGTTAGTTAGGACCACAATTATGGGAGATTTCTTACCATTATATATATTCATTTATAAACTATTTGCAAACTTCGGGATGTGTAGCGATGTTTCAACGTTAATCCTAGTTTTGTTCTTTGTAAATTTGTTTTTAATAGGAGTTACAGTGTGTGACTTGAACGTCATTAAAACCACTCATAAAATATTTTACGATGCCTTCAAGGGATGATGACAGAAAAATACATACTTATGACAGAAAAATACATAGTTATGACAGAAAAATACATACTTATGACAGAAAAATACATAGTTATGACAGAAAAATACATTGCGCTCTACATTAACAGCTCTCTGCCCAGTAACCACTTTTTTCCAAAATGTAATTGTATTTTTCCAGATCTTTGGATCATGTACTTGGCAACCCTGTGCCACGCAGACACACCTATTCACTCTTACGTCATGAGATTTTTTTTGTCTGGGCTTGGTGACACAACTGTGAATGCCACAGCCTGGAGGGTGGTCACTGCTTTAGCTAACGGAAACCTCAGCTATGTAGGTCTGATCTCAGGGGATCTTTTAACACCAAACACTGGAGACATACCAGCAAGCAACAGCACTGAATCGGATGAGATGACCTTTCTCTGTTTAAGACATTTTAAAACTCTTATGGGCTGATCTATACAAATGTAGTCATTTTTACCAGGCTAAAAAAAAAAAGATATACACTACCGTTCAAAAGTTTGGGGTCACTTAGAAATGTCATTAAAAAAAAGAAGCACATTTGTTGTCCGTTAAAATGACATAAAATTCATCAGAAATACAGTGTAGACATTGCTATTGTTGTAAATGACTACTGTAGCTGGAAACAACAGATTTTAAATGGAATATCTACATAGGCGTACAGAGGCCCATTATCAGCAACCATCACGCCTGTGTTCCAATGGCACGTTGTGTTAGCTAATCCAAGTTTATAATTTTAATTTTAAGGCTAGTTGATCATTATAAAACCGTTTTGCAATTATGTTAGTACAGCTGAAAACTGGAGCATCAGCATTGGTAGGTTCAATTACAGGCTCAACATGGCCAGAAACCAAGGGCTTTGTTCTGAAACTCGTCAGTCTATTCCTGTTCTGAGAAATGAAGGATATTCCATGCGAGAAATTACAAAGAAACGGAAGATCTCGTACAACACTGTATACTACTCACTTCACAGAACAGTGCAAACTGGCTCTAACCAGAATAGAAAGAGGAGTGGGAGGCCCCGGTGCACAACTGAACAAGAGGACAAGTACATTAGAGTGTCTAGTTTGAGAAACACACGCCTCACAAGTCCTCAACTGGCAGCTTTGTTAAATAGTACCCACAAAACACCAGTCTCAACGTCAACAGTGAAGAGGCGCCTCCGGGATGCTGGCCTTCTAGGCAGAGTTGCAAAGAAAAAGCCATCTCAGACTGGCCAATAACAAGAAAAGATAAAGACGGGCAAAAGAACACAGACGCTGGACAGAGGAAATCTGCCTAGAAGGCCAGCATCCCGGAGTCGCCTCTTCACTGTTGACGTTGAGACTGGTATGTACTATTTAATGAAGCTGCCAGTTGAGGACTTGTGATGCGTCAGTTTCTCAAACATTTTGTGCTTTGGTTACAACACGATTCCATATGTGTAATTTCATGGTTTTTGATGGCTTCACTATTATTCTACAATGTAGAAAATAGTAAAAAATAAAGAAAAACCCTTGAATAAGTAGGTGTGTCCAAACCTTTACCTGCTAATGTATGTAAACAATGCATTCTGAAAGTATTCAGACCCTTCTTTTTTTAAACATCTTGTTACAATACAGAATTGTTCTCAAATGGATTAAAAAAAACTTCCCTTCATCAATTTGCACACAATACCCCATAATGACAAGGCCAAAACAGATTTTTTGAAATGTTTGATAATTTATTCAACATAAAAAAAATCAGAAATACCTTATCTTCATACATATTCAGACCCTTTGCTAGGAGACTCACAATTGAGCTCAGGTGCATCCTGTTTCCATTGATCATCCTTGAGATGTTTCTACAACTTGATTGGAGTCCAGCTGTGGTAAATTCAATTGATTGGACATGGTTTGGAAAGGCACACACCAGTCTATATAAGGTCCCACAGTTGACAGTGCATGTCAGAGCAAAAACCAAGCCATGAGGTCAAAGTAATTGTCCGTAGAGCTCCAAGACAGGATTGTGTCGATGACAAGTTCAAGATTACCAACACATTTCTGCAGCATTGAAGGTCCCCAAGATCACGGTGGCCTCCATCATTCTTAAATGGAAGAAGTTTGGAACCACCAAACTGAGCTATCGGGGGAGAAGCGCCTTGGTCAAGGAGATGACCAAGAACCCGATGGTCACTCTGACAGAGCTCCAGAGTTTCTCTGTGGAGATGGGAGAACCTTACAGAAGTACACCATCTCTGCAGCACTCTACCAATCAGGCTTTTATGAGACTGAAGCCACTCCTCAGTAAAAAGCAGATAACAGCCCACTTGGATTTTGCCTATAGGCAGCTAATGGACTCTCAGACCATGAAAAACAAGCTTCTCTGGTCTGATGAAACCAAGATTGAACTCTTTGGTTTGATTGCCAAACATAACGCCTGGAGGAACCCTGGCACCATCCCTACAGTGAAGCATGGTGGTGGCAGCATCATATTCTGGGGATGTTTTTCAGCCGCAGGGACTGGGAGACTAGTCAGGATCAAGGCACAGATGAAAGAAGCAAAATACAGAGAGATCCTTGATGAAAACCTGCTCCGGAGCACTCAGGACCTCAGACAGGGGCGAAGGTTCACCTTACAACAGGACAACGACCCTAAGCGCAGAGCCAAGACAACGCAGGAGTGGCTTCAGGACAAGTCTCTGAATGTCCTTGAGTGGCCCAGCTAGAGCCCGGACTTGAACCTGATCGAACATCTCTGGAGAGACCTGAATATAGCTGTGCAGCGACACTCCCCATCCAGCCTGACAGAACTTGAGAGGATCTGCAGAGAAGAATGGGAGAAACTCCCCAAATACAGGTGTGCCAAGCTTGTGGCGTCATACCCAAGAAGACTCGAGGCTGTAATCACTGCAAAAGGTGCTTCAACAAAGTACTGAGTAAAGGGGCTGAATACTTATGCAAATGTGCTATTTCAGGTTTAAATTTTTTATAAATTTGAAGAATAAATGCTTTCTCATTATGGGGTATTGTGTGTAGATGAATCATGGAAAAAATACATTTTATCAATTTAGGGATAATGCTGTGACATACATTTTTTGGGGAAAAATCAAGGGGTCTGAATACTTTCCGAATGCACTGTATATCCCAAAGGCCCCATCTAAACTGCTGCCAAACATCCAGCGCACATCTATTTCAGATTCCATGAAATACACCCTTTACATCAATGTAGAGACTGAGAGATGGTGTCACTACTTGGCGATCTGGAGGCCACCTGGTGTGACTCATTCTAGAGGGATTTTTTTTCTAGGGATTTTGCTGGAAAAAATGTACTAATAATGAGCTAAATACCTTCTTCCTTCCTGTTGTTGTATTCTTGCAGTGGGGTAAGCCAGAAAATTATGGTCCAACTGGTTAGAAACAGTCAAGTTGTTGCTTCTGTTTTTTGTTATATTTACAGTAATGACACTACTGTGAGTCTGTACAGAATCACATTTTAATACGAATTATGTGGTCACATTAGGGTTATTCAGGCCCTGTAGTGTTTTGACAACACAACCATTTTAATGACTTTTCTAACTGAAAATATTTGTAGTGACATTTAATTTAAAAGCTCTCCTTTTTTTGTATAATCAATGAGACCATGGTTTATATTTGTGTGGTATTAAACAATGTGTACAACACAATGCATGCAATGAAGGCAATGTAAACAGAGATCTGTATTATTCCAAACTTGTTTTGAATCATGTGCCGAGTATTCCAAATGGATTCTGACGTTTTTCACAACGTATTTCCATATTTGCTCGGTCAAAGTGTCACCCATCTTCTCCTAGAGGCGTGGCAGCAGTGTAGTCTGTTATCAATCTACCTCATTGACGGAAGGGAAGTGGTCAGTCAAACCAGCACTTCATCGTATCCGGGGTGACTTCTGACTTTGGCATTTAAGTTCAGGTTTGACCTGAAGTAAAAGCCCCATTCTTCTCATAGGCACGCCATTGTACCAGGGGCAGGTTAGTCTGCAACCTCCCAACACAGACGCACTCACATTGGCCCTCATCATTGGCGGCAACCTCTGTGCATCAGAAGAATTCTTGGGGAATTTATGCACCATCTCCCAGACTAATTGAATTAGACGGGATCGTGTCGACACTGTGGCCATTGTGGCAAAAGTACAATGTTGCGCTTCATATCGTCCAGAGCACAGGGTGGAATTCTATGCCATTTAGCCCCCCCACGCTGCCCTCCCCACCCCTCAGCCGCATCCTGGCCACTCTCTCTGTAGATCCCCCTCTCTTTCTCACTATTTCTCTCTATCTGTCCATTGAGTGTCCAATGATATGCTTGAGGGTCCTTCGCTGGCCCCAGATAAGGAGAATCATTAACCAATCCCTGAGAGAGGGCATTTAAAGCCACAGGACCACAGGGCACAAGGCTGGCTCTGGACTGGCGGAATGGAGGCAGGGTAAACTCTGTGTCACCTAATGGACATGTCGGCTGTTGGGCCATTTGAGCTGCCTGCTTCCCGCCTGGTACTGCTGATCCTCAAAACTGGGGCCCCACAAGGGTGCGTTCTCAGCTGTATCACCGCCTGGTACGGGAACTGCACCTCCCACAACCACAAGGCTCTCCAGAGGGTGGTGCAGTCTGCACAATGCATCACCGGGGGCAAACTAGGACACCTACAACACCTGATGTCACAGGAAGGCAAAAAAGATAATCATGGACAATAACCACCCAAGCCACTGCCTGTTCACCCCGCTTCGTTCCAGAAGACGAGGTCAGTGCAGGTGTATCAAAGCTGGTACAGAGAGATAGAAGCTGTTTTTCATTCTCAATGCCATCAGATTGTTAATCAGCCATCACTAGCACAGAGAGGGGGTTGCCTATCTACAGTCTTGATATCATTGGCCACTTTAATAAATGGAACACTAGTCACTTTAATAATGCCACTTCAATAATGTTTGCATATCTCACATTACAAATCTCATATGTAAACTCACTTTTTCAGGACCCTGTCTTTCAAAGATAATTCGTAAAATCCAAATAACTTCACAGATCTTCACTGTAAAGGGTTTAAACACTGTTCCCCATGCTTGTTCAATTAACCATAAACAATGATTGAACATGCACCTGTGGAACTGTCGTTAAGACACTAACAGCTTACAAACGTTAGGCAATTAAGGTCACAGTTATGAAAACGTGGGACACTAAAGAGGCCTTTCTACTGACTGAAAAACACACAAAAAAGATGCCCAGGGACCCTGCTCATCTGCGTGAACGTGCCTTAGGCATGCTGCAAGGAGGCATGAGGACTGCAGATGTGGCCAGGGCAATAAATTGCAATGTTCGTACTGTGAGACGCCTAAGACAGCGCGACGGGGAGACAGGACGGACAGCTGATCGTAACAACTGCATGAGTTACACCAGGAATGCACAATCCCTCAACCAGTGCTCAGACTGTCCACAATAGGCTGAGGCTGGACTGAGGGCTTGTAGGCCTGTTGTAAGGCAGGTCCTCACCAGACATCACTGGCAACAACGTCGCCTATGGGCACAAACCCACCGTCGCTGGACCAGACAGGACTGGCAAAAAGTGCTCTTCACTGATGAGTGAAGAGTACGTTTTGTCTCACCAGGGGTGATGGTCAGATTCGCGTTTATCGTCGAAGGAATGAGCGTTACATCGAGGCCTGAACTCTGGAGTGGGATCGATTTGGAGGTGGAGGGTCCGTTATGGTCTGGGGCGGTGTGTCACAGCATCATCGGACTGAGCTTGTTGTCATTGCAGGCAATCTCAATGCTGTATATTACAGGGTACAGGGAAGACATCCTCCTCTCTCATGTGGTACCTTTCCTGCAGGCTCATCCTGACATGACCCTCCAGCATGACAATGCCACCAGCCATACTGCTCGTTCGTTGCGTGAATTCCATCAAGACAGGAATGTTAGTGTTCTGCCTTGGACAGCGAAGAGCCTGGATATCAATCCCTTTGAGCATGTCTGGGACCTTTTGGATTGGAAGGTGAGGGCTAGGGCCATTCCTCCCAGAAATGTCCGGGAACATGCAGGTGCCTTGGTGGAAGAGTGGGGTAGCATCTCACTACAAGAATTGGCAAATCTGGTGCAGTGCATGAGGAGGAGATGAACTGCAGTACTTAATGCAGCTGGTGGCCACACCAGATACTGACTGTTACTTTTGATTTTGACCCCCCCTTTGTTCAGGGACACATTATTCAATTTCTGTTAGTCACATGTCTGTGGAACTTGTTCAGTTTTTGTCTCGGGTTGTTGAATCTTGTTACGTTCATAAAAAAATATTTACACATGTTAAGTTTGCTGAAAATAAACTCGGTTGACAATTTTTTTGCTGAGTTTATATACTGTACACTGTACACTACACTATCTATTGCATCTTAGCCGCTCTGTCACTGCTCATCCATGTATTTTATACTTATATATTCTCATCCCATTCCTTTACCAGATTGTGTGTATTAGGTTTTGTTGTGGAATTTGTTAGATATTAGGTTTTGTTGTGGAATTGTTAGATACCTGTTAGATACTGCTGCACTGTCGGATCTAAAAGCATAAGCATTTCGCTACACTGTCAATAACATCTGTTAACCATGTGTGTGTGACCAATAACATTTGATTTGATTCAATTTACTGGTGCAACCAGCCAGGCACTCTGGGGTGAAATACAGTGTTGTTGTCCTCTCTCTGTAGCTACATGTGATTTATGCATTTCACATCCAGAAATATCTGCTCTTTGTTGTTTGCCATTGAGGCATACAGACCTCCCTGAGTCCACCCTAGTGCATGCAGTGCCATACACACAAATGATGTTATGGAGCATGTATACCTTGGAATCATATCACCACTCCCTAGCCGGATCTGATGCAACTTGCGTATCAATGCTGATGTGAACACAGTGACTTCATTATTTCACCATATTAAATTTTGTTGGACAGAGGACCAGACTACCTTGCTCCTTGGAAAACAAACTAATTGAAGCCAACTCCATGAACAGACGGACTGTATTCTATAAATATCACATGATCTCTCATCTCCCAAAGAGGCCCTTTGTGGATGGCAGTTGGTCATACATTCCTTTACACAATTACACTTTGCTCCATGTTCCTACTACACTGGTGGCATTATTGTCATTCTCCACATTTTCTATAATTTCTATCAGACATGATGGAAACTTTGTTTATAGATTCACAACCCACTGCCACCCCCAAACTTAAAGTAGATATGCTAATGAGAAGGACTATGGAGAAGGCTTCCACAACAAACCTCAAGTCAAATATCAATGGGGTGACACGGCATCACAGAGAGTCCTTTTGTCTGCTCAGTCTCCAGCACAGTTTCGCCTCAGGGGTCAGATTTTCATATCGCGCCGGGTTTTTAGGCATCTGGACGCATAGACACGCATTGCCTCTGGTTAAAGGAATACATTAAGCAATAACTAATGAATAGAGCAGAGCACTCCTTAGAAGAAGCTTCTTCATAATAAGATGGTGGACCTTCCATTTATCATGTTTGACCCTAGATAGCTCTGTGTGAAAGGGCAGTGATTCCTTATCATGCCACTATAAATAATATACTGTGTAATGCCCGCACGCACGGTCCCACCAGGAACAAAAAGCTATAGATTTCAGCTACCTTGTCCTCTGTGTATTATTTTTTTAATTATTATATTATAATGGACAGCACTCCAAAATATAATCTTTAAACAACTAATTTATTGCTCTGCACCTGTATTTCAGAAGATGTACGTTGTCTCAAAGGTGAACCTTTTTTGCCTTCATAAACTCTATAACTAAAGTAAAACTAAAAACTATAGCTAATCTCTGTTCTCTGTTGTTTGGCCTGAGGTCTTGTTGAGGACCAGACGGTGATTGATTCGCAGTGCTCTGTCCACATGCACAGTCTTGTGTGTAATGATGATGAAGAGGTCATCTGCCTTGTGATGCTTCCTCCAGGTCGTAAACCACTCTCTAACCTCAGTCTCTGAAGTGGATCAGGAGCCAGGACTTTGTCACAGTGAGGACGCTTAGTCACACATACTTCTTTGATCACAGGGACTGTCCCCTAGGCAGTCAGCTGTCGCCTAGTTTCTTAGGGACCAAGTTTGATGACTCTCCACAATCAAATCACTGAGCTCTTAATTAGACACGCCAACAGACTGTCTTGCGTGGAACACGCATGTGCACACACGTACACACACACACACACACACGCGCGTGCGATATCTTGAAATGATTCAAATGTTTATTTTATAAACTGCGTTAGATTGACTCATATTACGATGGACTTTTTGCCATAATAGTTTTTGAATAAGCGCTGGTATTGCTTTAGTCATGGACATGAGAGGACTGGATACACAAGTGACTCTTGTACTTAGAATCCATGGTCATTTCACTGCAGAGACCAGTTTGGTTCCAGGGACCAAGAACACTGTCATATTCTACTAAGCTAAATAGAAGTGTTTTAGGAAAGTCATTCCCCAGGATGATTTTTCTATCTTGATTTGGAATTTTAAGTGTAAATATATATAGAAAAATACATACAAAAAAAATGTTTTGGGCCTTACTGCTATTATCAAATCTACTGCTATTACCATACAAATGCATTGAATAACAGATGAACTACAGTGCCTTGCGAAAGTATTCGGCCCCCTTGAACTTTGCGACCTTTTGCCACATTTCAGGCTTCAAACATAAAGATATAAAACTGTATTTTTTGTGAAGAATCAACAACAAGTGGGACACAATCATGAAGTGGAACGACATTTATTGGATATTTCAAACTTTTTTAACAAATCAAAAACTTAAAAAATTGGGCGTGCAAAATTATTCAGCCCCTTTACTTTCAGTGCAGCAAACTCTCTCCAGAAGTTCAGTGAGGATCTCTGAATGATCCAATGTTGACCTAAATGACTAATGATGATAAATACAATCCACCTGTGTGTAATCAAGTCTCCGTATAAATACACCTGCACTGTGATAGTCTCAGAGGTCCGTTAAAAGCGCAGAGAGCATCATGAAGAACAAGGAACACCGGAAACATTTTTATTTTGTTTTTAATTTTGACATGTATTTAACCCCTTATTTTTGGCATTAAACAGTCTCCATATGTACTGTACTTCATTTTTTCAGCTCGTACGGGGGACCTTCAAACGGGTCTTGTGAGGCCTGCAGACGTACTAGAGCAAAACAAGCAACATGTACAGAGAGGAAGCTCCCTGTGTAGCCCAGACAGAAGTTGGCAGACCGGCTGTATCGACTTCAGACGAGTCCCAAGACCCGTGTGGGGGTCACAGACCAAAACAGGGAACATGTTTCATCATTATCTTTCCATAGAAGGGTCAAAATAGTTGGCAAACCGTTAGGACGCTACAAACAATTTTATGAATAGATCGATTTTCGAGATGTCTCATGGTCTGACAAACGTCGCTCTAAGCTCTGTCACCTTTCACCGCAGATGTGGCACAAAAACAGATGTCGAGTTAAAACTGCAGGGAATTTTTTTATTATGCTAATTAGATGTCTGCAGGGGCACGGACATCGACTCTAGGGGGTTTTAAGATCGTTTTCGGACTTATTACAATATATTAGCCTTGTAGTACCAGCAAATTTAATTTCCTCAGGGTTTAGCTGTCGTTTCCCTGGTTGGTTGAATGTTGGCCGGGGTTCCCCCATGGGCTGGGGGGGGGGGGGGGGGGGGGACTCCCTGTGGCTAAATGGTGTCTGAGTTGGTCTCCGTGGGCTGTGATAAAGGCGGGCCTTGTCTCCCCACGACCATCCCCTGTGACTGGATGACTTACTGAGTAGTGTCTAATGATTAAACCTCAAGATTGTCTTCAGCTCAGGGGATGTCAATCTTGATATTTTAAAGGTTCTCCGAACTTTGGTCACTGTTTCTGCCTATTCATAATGTCTTTATGAATTGTGGGGAAAAAACACAAGTTATCCATTCAAAGTCAAGTGGAAAATATAAGTAAAAAAAAAAAGAGAACTAAAACAAGTGAAAAAAAAGGCTACGCTCTCTCCTCTGCCTCTCTCATCTGCCTCTCTATCATCTCTCTCTCATATCTCTCATCTCTCTCTCATATCTCTCTCTCATATCTCTCTCCTCTGCCTCTCTCATCTGCCTCTCTATCATCTCTCTCTCATATCTCTCATCTCTCTCTCATATCTCTCTCTCATATCTCTCTCCTCTGCCTCTCTCATCTGCCTCTCTATCATCTCTCTCTCATATCTCTCATCTCTCTCTCATATCTCTCTCTCATATCTCTCTCCTCTGCCTCTCTCATCTGCCTCTCTATCATCTCTCTCTCATATCTCTCATCTCTCTCTCATATCTCTCTCTCATATCTCTCTCCTCTGCCTCTCTCATCTGCCTCTCTATCATCTCTCTCTCATATCTCTCATCTCTCTCTCATATCTCTCTCTCATATCTCTCTCCTCTGCCTCTCTCATCTGCCTCTCTATCATCTCTCTCTCATATCTCTCATCTCTCTCTCATATCTCTCTCTCATATCTCTCTCCTCTGCCTCTCTCATCTGCCTCTCTATCATCTCTCTCTCATATCTCTCATCTCTCTCTCATATCTCTCTCTCATATCTCTCTCCTCTGCCTCTCTCATCTGCCTCTCTATCATCTCTCTCTCATATCTCTCATCTCTCTCTCATATCTCTCTCTCATATCTCTCTCCTCTGCCTCTCTCATCTGCCTCTTTATCATCTCTCTTTCTTACCTATCTCTATCATCTCTCTCTCATATCTCTCATCTCTCTCTCATATCTCTCATCTCTCTCTCATATCTCTCTCTCCTGCCTCTGCCAACTGCCTCTCTCATCTTTCTCTCTCATCTCTCTCTCCTGCCTCTGCCAACTGCCTCTCTCATCTTTCTCTCTCATCTCTCTCTCCTGCCTCTGCCAACTGCCTCTCTCATCTTTCTCTCTCATCTCTCTCTCCTGCCTCTGCCAACTGCCTCTCTCATCTTTCTCTCTCATCTCTCTCTCCTGCCTCTGCCAACTGCCTCTCTCATCTTTCTCTCTCATCTCTCTCTCCTGCCTCTGCCAACTGCCTCTCTCATCTTTCTCTCTCATCTCTCTCTCCTGCCTCTGCCAACTGCCTCTCTCATCTTTCTCTCTCATCTCTCTCTCCTGCCTCTGCCAACTGCCTCTCTCATCTTTCTCTCTCATCTCTCTCTCCTGCCTCTCCTGTCTCTCTCTCCCGTCTCTCTCTCTCTCTCTCTCTCTGTTTACTCTACTTAGCCAGTGAGTGTAAAATGAATAGGAAAGCGGAAAGGAGGGAGTCCATGATTTCTCCTTGACGTGGTCTATAATTCTGATAAGGACTATTACTTTGAAGAGGTTTTGAAGTGACTTGTTTGGCTTCAAAGTGGTGACAAGCCATGTTACACTACATTTAGCTAATGGAGCGAATATATACATTCCACTCAATTACTGTAGGTCTCACTGATCCCTTAGGTGATAGGACATTCTAAAATAAGGCCTCTTTATCTCAGAGACAAAAGGCAACACACACACAACTTATACATGGTGACAGAGCATGCTCCTGTAATGGCATCCGACTCCGTTGTCAGAACAGATGGGCCTGTTGCTAAGGATAAGGCTAGAGGAATCTATTTTTTCATTCCAGCTTATTTGCCTCAAAACCACAAGCAATATCTCTGGGTTTCCCAAGACATAATGACAAAAAGAAAACACAAAAGGAGGACTTGGAGGAAGGTCAGAGATGGGGAGGCCAGGGAAGAGAAACAGTCAGCTGTTACCACAGAGGTTCAGAAAGGTAGACACACACAATACATGACTTGTGTGAGAGCCAGTTCAGTTTTAATCCCTGAGATACTGTAACAGAAACAAATGCAACAGAAGCACGTTGACTGTCATAGTTAAAGTAAGCATGTTCCGGGGTTAAAATTCTGGTTCTCTGCATCCTTACTCTGTAAAAACAACCAGACCGCTACGTACACACAGGGCGGGGGTGTTGGAGCTAGGAGCCCAACCTGCCAGGGAGGGAGGGAGGAAGGTGTTAGATACTGGTGGTCTCCGAGTGAAGGCTCTTCTGCAGTAGCCTATATTTGCTTTATCACTGACAGTATTTTAATGTTGTGGGGGAAAAAAAACTAAAGGAGGGATCTCTTTTGTGAGATGAGAAAACAATGAAGACCAGCCACATTAGATTTGAGAGTACCAACGTTCAACTCATCGTTTGCCTCCATTATGGTTAGGCTTGGTTAAACTTTTGATTGAACTTTTGCTAAACTGGAAATGTAGGCACAGACAAAGTTCCTTTTGGGTTTTGGGCAGGAAGCTTACTGCACAGTAACAAGTCCACCCGTTTTCTAGATTTTATCACAGTCATCTTTTATTGCTCCCTAGAACATGAGTTCTATCAATCTTCATTCTGTTCCCTCATACCCACTCTTCCTCCTCCTCCTCCTCCTCCTCCTCCGTGGGCTTATATTCTCCTTCACATCCTGATTAACATAATATAGCTACGTTGTTAAACTTTCAATCAGAAATTAGCAGATTTTCTCCTGGAAACATCATTGACATGGGCATAGAGCATGAAACAAGTCATGGTTGTCCTTATAACTGAAGTTAACATTTAGTTATGTGTTGTGTGTGTTTAGATGTCAATGAGTGAGGGTAACAGCTTGAGCAACAAATAAACACATTTTATTTCCCCCTTAGTTTTATTTTCCCCAAGCGTAAACCACTTGAATACTATTCAAGACTACAGTATTCACCCTTTCTGAACAGTGTAGTCATATTTATTGTAAATAATGTCATAACGGCAGGCGGTGTTACAACTCCTCATTCCTTCTCTAATATGAAAGGTTATCACAAAAGCCATAAACAGATTTATTCTCCACTCACATTTTTTGCCCTACGACTTGTAGCCTACAGTGTGCTATAAAACTACACAGACAGTGTAGGCGGTAGAGGTCTGAATAGAGCAGGAGAGGGACACCGACCACGTCGCACGTCATCATCAACAGTGGCCCGTGCCATTTCTGCCGCCACACAAAGCTCTGTGCTGAACTAAGATCAACTCATAAACATGGATTCTTCAGAAAACAGTGAAAAGATGACGTCTGGCCATAGATGTATAAGTTCTTCATATGATGTGTCTGTACTCTAAACATAATAGAAAGAGGAGTGGGAGGCCCCGGTACTCAACTGAAAACTGTCTAGTTTGAGAAACAGATGCCTCACAAGTCCTCAACTGGCAGCTTCATTAAATAGTACCCGCAAAACACCAGTCTCAACGTCAACAGTGAAGAGGCGACTCTGAGAGTTCCTCTGTCCAGTGTCTATGTTTTTTTGCCCACGTTAATCTTTTATTTTCATTGGCCAGTCTGAGATATGGCTTTTTCTTTGCAACTCTGCCTAGAAGGCCAGCAACCCGGAGTCCCCTCTTCACTGTTGACGTTGAGACTGGTGTTTTGCGGGTACTGTTTAACAACGCTGCCAGCTGAGGACTTGTCTGTTTCTCTTTCTATTCTGGTTAGGGCCAGTTTGCGCTGTTCTGTGAAGGGTACACAGCGCTGTACGAGATCTTCAGTTTCTTGGCAATTTCTCACATGGAATAGCCTTCATTTCTAGGAACAAGAATAGACTGATGAATTTCAGAACGAAGTTCTTTGTTTCTGGCCATTTTGAGCTTGTAATCGAACCCACAAATGCTGATGCTCCAGATACGCAACTAGTCTGAAGAAGGCCAGTTGTATTGCTCCTTTAATCAGGATGACAGTTTCCAGCTGTGCTAACATTATTGCAAAAGGGTTGTCTAATGATCAATTAGCCTTTTAAAATGATAAACTTGGATTAGCTAACACAACATTGCTGATAATGGGCCTCTGTACACCTATGTGGATGTTCCATAAAAAAAACTAACCTGCTGTTTCCAGCTACAATAGCCATTTACAAGATTAACAATGTCTACACTGTATTTCGAATCAACTTGATGTTATTTTAATGGACAAAAAAAATAGCTTTTCTTTAAAAAAAAACAAGAACATTTGTAAGTGACTCCAAACTGTTGAACAGTAGTATACATCACAGAATATTGAAATATAACAAAATCATTTGACAAAGAAACACCCTGGATTTTCAGTGGGGTTTTTAATAAATAATGTTTATTAATTATGAAATGATGGAAACTATGAATAGCATTCCACCCATGAGGCCACTAGAGGGCGATTTGACTGCAGAAAGGAGTTTTAATTATGCTGAAAAATAACTAACTTTACCGCAAAGCATCTAGCAGTTTCAAGACTGAATATATGGTCAGAAACAACTTGAGTTACAACATCACTTAAAGTTTGGATAATTTCTTCTTATTTCTTACATAATTCAGAAATTCAATAATCACTGCTCATATATCATAGAAAAACATCTATAAAGTAAAATTATACGGAGCTTCCAAGGTCAAGACAATTGCTGTTGGCGGAAGAGAGGATAAATAGCCAAAGAGAAGTTGCTCAAAGTGGGCAAACTGTATTGCTATTATGAAAATACTTTGGATAATTGCTAGTTATACTTGTTTTAAAACATAACATTGTTTGATCAGTCCAGATGTGCTTCTGTCTGATGCCAAGCCATCTTATTCTGGAGGCCCGGGGTCCCTAAGTGAAAATCCACATTTGTTGTTAAAATGTAGAAAGCACCCCAGGCCAATGCCGCCCTCACACTCTAGTGGCATTTGATTACCACTTCTGGAAATACCTCCATCACGGGAGGGGGGGGAAGTTAAACATCTTCTGTGATTGGTAGGAAACCAGGCTGCGGTTCAGTCACATATTCAATCTCTCATCATCACCGCTACATCTCTCAGATGTGTGTTACTGTTTTCTTTTTTCTGATTCTGATTGGCGGGACACTGAAACAGAGGGTAGAAACATCCCAAAAACACTGCACCTTTCCTGGTGTAAATCAAGCATACCATCACCATTACGACTCCCTTCCCTGTCACTTCCATTAGACCCCTGGCAGCCCCAGCATTACTCTTGGCATGACCAGAGAGGAGATCCACCCTTTGTAATTGCTGCCCCTAATTGCTCAGGCACCGCTCAGCTTTGGAAAAGCAGCCCCATTTCGCTCCCCAACAGCCCCCAAAATGAATGCCATGTGCTGGGAGAACGCCCCGGCCGCTGCTGAGAGCCTGAGGTGGCGCCGTGATGCCTTGGGCCCAGCCGATGTGCTGCGCTGCCAAGACGAACATAACTCAACTGTTCCGTCTTAAACAGGACACTCCTCCCTCTCTCTCTCTCTCTCTCTCTCTCTCTCTCTTTCTCTCTCGCTCTCTCTCTCTGTCAAATCTACCCCTCTCTCTCTCTCTATCTCTCTCTCTCTCTCTCTTTCTCTCTCGCTCTCTCTCTCTCTGTCAAATCTTCCTCCCCTCTCTCACTCTCTCTCTCTCTCTCTGTCTCTCTCTCTCTCTCTCTCTCTCTCTGTCAAATCTTCCCCCTCTCTCTTTCTCACTCTCTTTCTTTCTTTCTTTCTCTCTCTCTCTCTCTCTCTCTCTCTCTCTCTCTCTCTCTCTCTCTCTCTCTCCCTCCCTCTCCCTCTCTCCCGCTCCCTCTCTCCCTCTCTCTCTCTCTCTCTCTCTGTCTCTCTCTCTCTCTCTCTTTCTCTCTCTCGCTCTCTCTCTCTGTCAACCCCCCCCCCCTCTCTCTCAGAGCTAACTGCCTTTGTTTAGGAAAGGGTCTCTGATGTCTCTGATGCACTCTACACTCTCTCTGAGTGTGGACCCCATTTAATATCTGTTTATTTGGGAGTGTGTAATGAACTGCTTCTTTCCATCGTGGGCACCCCTGGCTCAAAGTGGCAACTCTCCAGGCAGCTAGCTGTGAAAAAATAAACATATTGGCAACTTTTTAAAGTTCATTGATTAGAGTTTTTTGGACAATTTAATTGAATTAGAAGATAATATAATGTCATAAGATATGATCTATGAGTAAGTAAGGATATATGTGTTAAGCCTTGACTTCCTGTGAGAATGGACCACCTGGCCCTCCAAAGCCCACTCTACTCTTCCCCACAGATAGACAGGAAGTGGCTAAAAATAGCCAGAATCAAAGGTATGTTATTGAAGCGTAATGAGAAAAGGATGTGCTGTTGTAACAGTGAACTTCTCATGGACATTCCTGAGCATTTCTTCATGTGAAAGCTTGGGAGAGAGCCCTCTCAGGTTCAACACACACTGTGTCAGACCTCTGTAGCGCGGTGATGGTTATGAAGGACCTCAGCGGTTAGTTGGGGGGAGGTTGTCTCCAACACATTGCAAAAGAAATGAAATATAAAGGTATCTCTGGTGGTGTCTCTGTAGCTCAGTCCCAGTTGCTTTTTTTCTGGTTTCACTTACCAAGGATCAATCACCCAATACTTTCAGTTTATATGTTCTCAGTTCAAATCTCAGTTCTGTGTGTGTGTGTGTGTGTGTGTGTGTGTGTGTGTGTGTGTGTGTGTGTGTGTGCGTGCGTGCGTGCGCGTGCGTGCGTGCGTGCGTGTGTGTGTGTGTGTGTGTGTTAGTGCTTACTGTAAATGTCTACATTTCACCTGAGCCAGCTGTGCTTAATGAACGGAAACCTTGTAAAATTAACTTCATTACCGGGATTCAAATAAAAACAGTTTCACAAGCTCCTCTCAATCTCTCCTTTGGAGGCCCAGCAGGCAACATAATTTAGGCCTGGTCTCTCCTTTTCATCATTCTCAAATTAAATGCAGAGATTCTGATTAGAAATTTGCATTCATCTATATACACAAATATCAAATGTTAGATTAAATCTTTCAGGGTGATCTTCGACTCTTTGTTCAGCATATTTCAAATGTATTTATTTATTTATCCCCAACACCCAAGAGGAGTTAAGAAAATGTTGAGCACACATTTCTTCTGTGGTTCATTTACTGCAATTATGAATCCATTGTGGGTATAAGAAGGTTCAGAACATCACTCAACATGTGCAACACATTGCAGGAAGTCTTCAAAAGCTTAGCCACACAATGGATCTCTGGTGATCAACTGTGTGTGTATGTATGAATGTATGTGTGTGTGTGTGTGTGTGTGTGTGTGTGTGTGCGTGTGTGTGTGCGTGTGTGCGTGTGTGCGTGTGTGTGTGTGTGTGTGTGTGTGCATTGCATTTCTGAGAAAGAAGCAGAGGGGACATCGTTGTCAAGGGGGAAGAAAACAAATTATCCAATTGTCTAAAAATGTGTATTTGTATTTCTTAAAATGTATTGTACCTTTATTTAATCAGGAAATCATGATGAGACCACGGTATCTTTCACAGATGAGTCCTGCACGAACACATCAATAAACATCAATTACACTATACATATCTATATACACATCAATGACAGTATACATATCTATACACACATCAATTACACTACACACATCTACATACACATAAATTACACTGTACATACAGTGCCTTTGGAAAATATTCAGACCTACTGACTTTTTCCACATTTTGTTACGTTACAGCGTTCTAAAATTATTTAAATCGTTTTTTCCCCCATCGATCTGCACGCAATACCCCATTATGACAAAGCAAAAACACTATACATGAAAAGCAAACACAAACACAACACATTCTTTGGCCCTGTCCGGGGGTATCGTCGGACGGGGCCACAGTGTCTCCCGACCACTCCTGTCTCAGCCTCCAGTATTTATGCTGCAGTAGTTTATGTGTCGGTGGGCTAGGGCCCGTCTGTTATATCTGGAGAATTTCTCCTTTCTTATCCGGTGTCCTGTGTGAATTTAAGTGCTCTCTCTAACTCTCTCTCTCTTTCTCTCTCTCTCTCTTTCTTTCTTTCTTTCTTTCTTTTTCTTTCTTTCTTTCTTTCTTTCTTTCTCTCTCTCTCTCAGAGGACCTGAGCCCTAGGACCATGCCTCAGGGCTATCTGGCCTGATGACTCCTTGCTGTCCCCAGTCCACCTGGCCGTGCTGCTGCTCCAGTTTCAACTGTTCTGCCTGCAGCTATGGAACCCTGACCTGTTCACCGGACGTGCTACCAGTCCCAGACCTGCTGTTTTCAACTCTCTAGAGACAGCAGGAGCGGTAGAGATACTCTTAATGATCGGCTATGAAAAGCCAACTGACATTTACTCCTGAGGTGATGACCTGTTGTTTCTGTACAGCATTTTGAGATATCAGCTGATGTAAAGAAGGGCTATATAAATACATTTGATTTGATTTGACCTGAATTGCCCTAGAGGCACCAACTTCACCAACTTTAAGGACATTTGGAGATCATTCGACATGAGGGACGCAATTGTTTTTAAGCAGATTTATCTATTATTTATTTATGAAAGAATCTCCAGGGTTAGCCATCCCTGAATCCTTGTCTGTTGACTTATACGTCTGAAGGTAAACAATAAGTTAAGGAATGGCGGAAGAGAGCATTATACAAAAAAGAGTGCAATCTACGAGACTTCAAGGAAAGGCCAGCCTACGTTCCTATTTTTAGAGTTAGTTTCTTAATTAACTCATCAACATGATTTTTGAAAGATAGCTTTTCGTCCATCCAGATACCCATCTACAGGGCATTCGGAAACTATTCAGACCCCCTTGACCTTTCCACATTTTGTTACATTACCGCCTTACTCTAAAATGGATTAAATACAAAAAATCATCAACAATTTACTCACAATACCCCATAATGACAAAGTGAAAACAGGTTTTAATTTTTTTTGCTAATTTGTTAAACATTAAAACATTAAAACCTTATTTACATAAGTATTCAGACCCTTTGCTATGTGAATCGAAATTGAGCTCAGGTGCATCCTGTTTCCTTTGATCATCCTTGAGATGTTTCTACAACGTGATTGGAGTCCCCCTGTGGTAAATTCAATTGATTGGACATGATTTGGAAAGGCACACACCTGTCTATATAAGGTCCTACAGTTGACAGTGCACGTCAAAGCAAAAACCAAGCCATGAGGTTGAAGGAATTGTCCGCAGAGCTCTGAGACAGGATTGTGTCGAGGCACAGATCTGGGGAAGGGTACCAAAAACATTCTGCAGCATTGAAGGTCCCCAAGAACACAGTGGCCTCCATCATTCTTAAATGAAAGAAGTTTGGAACAACCAAGACTGTTCCTAGAGCTGGCCGCCCGACCAAATTGAGCAATCGGGGGAGAAGGGTATTGGTCAAGGAGGTGATCAAGAACCAGATGGTCACTCTGACAGAGATCCAGAGTTCCTCTGTGGAGATGGGAGAAGCTTCCAGAAGCACAAGCTTCTCTGCAGCACGCCACCAATCAGGCCTTTATGGTAAAGTGAAGGGACGGATGCCACTCCGCATGACAGCTTACTTTGAGTCTGGCAAAAGGTGCCAAAATGACTCTCAGACCATGAGAAACAAGAGTCTCTGGTCTGATGAAACCAAGATTGAACTCTTTGGCCTGAATGCCAAGCGTCACGTCTGGAGGAAAACTGGCACCATCCCTACGGTGAAGCATGGAAACCTGCTCCAGAGTGCTCAGGACCTCAGACTGGGGTAAAGGTTCACTTTCCAACAGAACAATGACCCTAAGCACACAGCCAAGACAACGCAGCAGTGGCTTCGGGACAAGTCTCTGAATGTCCTTGAGTGTCCCAGCCAAAGCCTGGACTTGAACATGATCAAACATCTCTGGGGAGACCTGAAAATAGCTGTGCAGCGATGCTCCCCATTCAACCTGACAGAGCTTGAGTGGATCTGCAAAGAAGAACGAGGGGAAAAAAACTAATACAGGTGTGACAATCTTGTAGCATCATACCCAAGAAGACTCGAGGCTGTGATCGCTGCCAAAGGGGCTTTAACAAAGTACTGAGTAAAGGGTCTGAATACTTATGTAAATGTGATATTTCCAGTTTTTGTATATATAGACATTTGCAAAAATGTATAAAAACCTGTTTTTGCTTTGTCATTATGGGGTCTTGTGTGTAATTGATAAAACAACTGAATCCATTTTAGAATAAAGCTGTAACGTAATACAATTTGGAAAATAACAAGCATTATATATACAAAAGTATGTGGACACCCTTCAAATAAGTGGATTTGACTATTTCAGCCAAACCCGTTTCTGACAGGTTTAGAAAATCGAGCACACAGCCATGCAATCTCCATAGCCAAGCATTGGCAGTGGAATGGCCTTACCGAAGAGCTCAGTGACTTCCAATGTGTCACCGTCATAGGATGCCACCTTTCCAAGAAGTCAGGTCGTCAAATTTCTGCCCTGCTAGGGCTACCCCGGTCAGCTATGAGTGCTGTTACTGTGAAGTGAAAACATCTAGGAGTAACAACGACTCAGCCACAAAGTGGTAGGCCACACAAGCTCACAGAACGGGAACAAGTGCTGAAGCACATAGCGCTTAAAAAGCATCTGTCCTCGGTTGCAACACTCACTACCGAGTTCCAAATTGCCTCTGGAAGCAACGTCAGCACAATAACTGTTCGTTGGGAGCTTCATGAAATGGGTTTCCGTGTCTGAACAGCCGCACACAAGCCTAAGATCAACATGCGCAATGCCAAGCATCGGCAGGAGTGGCGTAAAGCTCGCCACCATTGGACTCTGGAGCAGTGGAAACGCGTTCTCTGGAGTGATGAATATAGACCTTCGCCATCTGGCAATCCGGCGGATTAATCTTGATTAATCTTGGTGGATGCCAGGAAAACGCTACCTGCCTGAATGCATAGTGCAAACTGTAAAGTTGGTGGATGTTGAATAATGGTCTGGGGCTGTTTTTCATGTTTCAGGCTCCTTAGTTCCAGTGAAGATAAATCTTAACGCTACAGCATACAATGCCATTCTAGACTATTCTGTGTTTCTAACTTTGTGGCAACAGTTTGGTGAAGGCCCTTCCCTGTTTCAGCATGACAATGCCCCCGTGCACAAAGCGAGGTCCATACAGAAATGGTTTGTCGAGATCGGTGTGGAAGAACTTGACTGGCCTGCACAGAGCCCTGACGTAAACCCCATCACACACATTTGGGATGAATTGAAACGCCGACTGCGAGCCAGGACTAATCGCCCAACTTCAGTGCCCTACCTCACTAATGCTCTTGTGGCTGAATGGAAGCAAGTCCCTGTAGCAATGTTCCAACATCTAGTGGAAAGCCTTCCCACAAGAGTGGAGGCTGCTATAGCAGCAAAGGGGGGACCAACTCCATATTAATGTGCATGATTTTGGAATGAGATGTTCGACGAGCAGGTGTCCACATACTTTTGGTCATGTAGTGTACTTGGTTTTTACCTGCATTAAGTACCAATTTCAGTTCAACAAAGGCTTTCTGCAGGGAAATAAAGGCAAATTGAAGCTCTGACAGAAATGCGTCAGCTGTGGAAGCAATAGCATACATCACAGAGTCGTCCGCATACAAGTTAAAGTTATAATTGTGTACAGATAAACTAATATTGTTCATGTAAATAGTGAAAAGAACCGGACCATGAATCGATCCCAGTGATAAACCTTCTGTTATGTCCAGAAAACCTGTTTTAACACCATCAGTAAATGTTTATTTCAACTCATCCACCATTGATATAGACTATATTTTTCTTACAGGCCTTTCTGTTGTCACCTTCAGGTTTCCCCAAGAGATAACAGGTACAGGTAGACATATATAGACTGAGATACAAGTCAAATGACCGTAAACTCACTCCTTCCTTCCCCAGAGGAGATGTACAACTGTACAATCAATGAGAGAGAGACCAAAACATCTGGTGCCTTCCTTGTGAAATTAGTTCAAATCTTCGCAGCCTCTTGATTATTTAAACATTATTTGAGCCAAATTACGGACCCTTGTTCCACAGCGGAAAGAACACTGGAACGCCTCTGAAAAAAGACAAAGAAAAAAAATAAAAGCTGTGCCTCGGGGGAAGAGTTTGATTTTTCTTAAGAATTCATCATCAGACGTCACGTTGTTCCAAGTACTCTTCGACAGGGCCCTGACTTTTCGCTTTGATGTGGAAAGCCTGAAGGGATAATAAGTCAAACCTATGGGACTGGGTGGCGACTGTGTACACTGTCTCCCACACTATTTTGTTATTGTTAATGTAATATATCCTTTTTTAACTTTGTGATCTGAAAGTTCACAAGCCTAATATCTAGATGATCTTCTGCTGCAACTGGGTGATGGAAAGATCATTACAAATCAAATAACATGAAAGGAAATAGTGGTTGTAAATTGTATTAAATTCAGATGAATAATGATTTTTTTTACAGTTATTACACAGAGACAAAGCAGGAGATACGAGTTAAACACATAACATTACTTTACCATGTCACATATGGTCATGGTGAGGGATTGTTAAGGTTTCACCTCGCTGACTCTGCTATCTGAGCTAAGTCGTTTCAGAGTGTGAACAACCTAGCAGTCTGTGTGTGGTTGAGGCCACATATCACTTATATGCTGTCCTTTCGTTTGTATTGTTTACAAAACAGTTGGACTCACACGGAGCTGGCGTCTTTCTGCAGGGATTTCTTTCTAAATTACCCTGTAGTGCTTGTAACGTGGGAAAGGGCTGTCCTCTCCCATCCTTGTTTTTTGATGTGTTCCAGCCTGATGTCAAGATGAGAGCCAGCGAGCGTGCAGCAGTGGTACATTCGTTTGTGTACACATGTTTATTGCCTGTTCTCTTTGTAATTCTGTATTTACTACGGAAAAATGTGCATAGTATCTATGCCCACGACTGTGCAAAGTCTGTTTTTTGTGTGTGTGTATTTCTATTCTCCGATCACTGATCATCAGCACCCAGATCTCCTCTGCCACTCTTCCTGCTCTCTGTTGGTTGACTGACATTTCGTTTCTGGACAGGAAGTGGACTTGCTGCCAAAGATGATTAGAAGCCAGGGAAAGCATAACATCTCCAACTCCTTAGCAGTATACTGTGGGAGCGCACAATGCCTACCCTGTGTCCAACACATGTGACAACATGTATTGTTTGATAGATTTGTTCCCCAATAAGAAAACAAACATTTATGCTCAAAATAAATAAGGAACTAGCAAATGAGCCACTGACAACCAAAACGAAACAGGTGGGGGGTTTAACATGGGTTCTGAAATGCAACCAAAGGGCCCCCACTGAGTGCTGTCCAAGCAACTCCAGTTGGATCCCCACTGGACCTGATATCAGACAAACTAAAATAAAGAAAATACACCAAGGAGTGGATGGAGCAAACCCAAACAGGACTACCTAAAGAACAGGAGAAACACAAATATATAGGCTCTCTGTTCAACAACCTAAAGAACAGGAGAAACACAAATATATAGGCTCTCTGTTCAACAACCCAAAGAACAGGAGAAACACAAATATATAGGCTCTCTGTTCAACAACCCAAAGAACAGGAGAAACACAAATATATAGGCTCTCTGTTCAACAACCTAAAGAACAGGAGAAACACAAATATATAGGCTCTCTGTTCAACAACCCAAAGAACAGGAGAAACACAAATATATAGGCTCTCTGTTCAACAACCCAAAGAACAGGAGAAACACAAATATATAGGCTCTCTGTTCAACAACCCAAAGAACAGGAGAAACACAAATATATAGGCTCTCTGTTCAACAACCCAAAGAACAGGAGAAACACAAATATATAGGCTCTCTGTTCAACAACCCAAAGAACAGGAGAAACACAAATATATAGGCTCTCTGTTCAACAACCCAAAGAACAGGAGAAACACAAATATATAGGCTCTCTGTTCAACAACCCAAAGAACAGGAGAAACACAAATATACTGCTCAAGAAAATAAAGGGAACACTTAAACAACACAATGTAACTCCAAGTCAATCACACTTCTGTGAAATCAAACTGTCCACTTAGGAGGCAACACTGATTGACAATACATTTCACATGCTGTTGTGCAAATGGAATAGACAGCAGGTGGAAATTATAGGCAATTAGCAAGACACCCCCAATAAAGGAGTGGTTCTGCAGGTGGTGACCACAGACCACTTCTCAGTTCCTGTGCTTCCTGGCTGATGTTTTGGTCACTTTTGAATGCTGGTGGTGCTTTCACTCTTGTAGTAGCATGAGACGGAGTCTACAACCCACACAAGTGGCTCAGGTAGTGCAGCTCATCCAGGATGGAACATCAATGCAAGCTGTGGCAAGAAGGTTTGCTGTGTCTGTCAGCGTAGTGTCCAGAGCATGGAGGTGCTACCAGGAGACAGGCCAGTACATCAGGAGGCATGAAGGAGGCCGTAGGAGGGCAACAACCCAGCAGCAGGACCGCTACCTCCGCCTTTGTGCAAGGAGGATCAGGAGGAGCACTGCCAGAGCCCTGCAAAATGACCTCCAGCAGGCCACAAATGTGCATGTGTCTGCATAAATGTGCATGTCAGAAACAGACTCCATGAGGGTGGTATGAGGGCCTGACGTTCACAGGTGGGGGTTGTGCTTACAGCCCAACACCGTGCAGGACGTTCGGCATTTGATTGTAAGGAATTTTAGGTCAGGAGAAAAAAGTTCCTGTATATTGTTGTGATTACACCATGAGTCGTTAATCATAAGGCATTGTTTGTTTCTGTCGGCGCGATGCGTGAAGAAACCGGGTGGCTGTACCGACTCTGACAACATATCCTGAGTGAGCCATGTTTCTGTGAAACAGAGAATGTTACAATCTCTGACGTCTCTCTGGAAGGCAACTCATGCTCTAATTTCGTCCACCTTGTTATCTAGAGATTGGACATTGGCGAGTAATATGCTCAAGAGTGATGGATGGTGTGCTCGCCTTCTGAGTCTGACCAGTAGGCCACTCCGTCTGCCTCTCCTGCGGCGACCACGTTGTTTTGGGTCGGCCTCTGTGATAAGATTGCATGTCCAGGGTGGAGGTCCGAACAAAGGATCTGTTTCGGAAAATACATATTCCTGGTCATAATGATGGTAAGTTGACATCACTTTTATATCCAATAGTTCTTCTCGGCTGTATGTAATAACACTTGATATTTTATGGTCTAATAATGTAAGAAATAACACATAAAAAAAACAAATAACTGCATAGTTTCTAAGGACCTGAAGCGAGGCGACCATCTCTATCCGCGCCATTTTCCACTACTGCTACTCTCTGTTGTCACCTATGCATGGTCACTTTAATAATAACTCTACCTACATGTACATACTACCTCAAATAACCCGATGCCCCTGCACATTGACTCTGTATCGGTACCCACCTGTATATAGTCTCGGTATTGTTATTTCACTGCTGCTCTTTACTTGTTACTTTTACCTCTTGTTCTTATCTGTATTTTTTTAAACTGCATTGTTGGTTAGGGGCTCGTAAGTAAGCATCTCACTGTTGTATTTGGCAAATGTCACTGATAAAATTAGATTTGATTTGATTTTACTACCCCAGAGTACCCCAGAATACCCCAGACTACCCCAGAGAACCCCAGCATACCCCAGAGAACCCTAGACTACCCCGGAATACCCCAGAATACCCCAGAGAACCCTAGACTACCCCAGAATAACCCAGACTACCCTGACTACCCCAGAATACCCCAAAATACTCCAGACTACCCCCGAGTACCCCAGAACACCCCAGACTACCATATACTACCCCAGACTATACTGGACTACCCCAGACTACTCCAGAGTACCACAGAATACTCCAGACTACCCCAGACTACCCTAGTCTACCCCAGACTACCCTAGACTACCCCAGACAACTCCAGACTACCACATACAACCCCAGAATACCCCAGACTACCATAAACTACTCCAGGATATTCCAGACTAAGTCAAATCAAATTGTATGTGTCACATGTGCCGAATAAAACAGGTTTAGACCTTACAGTTTACTTACAAGCCTTTAACCAACAATGCGGTTTAAAGAAAATATCCCCCCCCCCCAAAAAAAAGGATGTTTTGTTATCTACCCTTACCACCTGGGGTCGGCCTGTCAGGTAGTCAAGGATCCAGTTGCTGAGGGAGGTCTTTAGTCCCAGGGTCCTTAGCTTAGTGATGAGCTTTGAGGGAATTATGGTGTTGAACGCTGAGCTGTAGTCAATGAATAACATTTTTACATACTGTAGGTGTTTATTTTGTCCAGGTGTGAAAGGAAAGTGTGGAGTGTGGTAGAGATTGCATCATCTGTGGATCTGTTGGTACAGTATTCAACTTGGAGTGGGTCTAGGGTTTCTGCGATGATTGTGTTGATGTGAGCCATGACCAGCCTTTCAAAGAATTTCATTGCTACAGACGTGAGTGCTATGGATCAGTAGTCATTTAGGCAGGTTACCTTAGTGTTCTTGGGCACAGGGACTATGGTGATCTGCTTGAAACATGTAGGTATTACAGACTCAGTCAGGGACAGGTTGAAAATGTCAGTGAAAACACTTGCCAGTTGGTCAGTGCATGCTCGGAGTACAGGTCCTGGTAATCCATCTGGCCCTGCGGCCTTGTGAATGTTGACCTGTTTGAAGGTCTTTCCCAGGATAGATTTTGACTCTTCAAACATACCCAAGTTGCTATATGCGATCCCTGACTCTGCTTCTGGTACGCAAGCTGTTTTAATTAGTTCTCCGCATCCAGTGCAGGCGGGAGGGATTGTTAATTACGCTACCGAACTGCCCCTAATCAAAACTAAACAAAACGGCCTAAACCCAGCCGTCAGAAAACACAGAAAATGTAACTTTTTTCAATGTGTCAATCACTCTCGAGTCATCTGGGACCCACGAACTAAGCCCAAGGGACTACTAGGGGGGCACTTGAACATTCGTAGTGTCATTCCAAAAAGTGATCAAATTCAACATCTACTCACAGACTCCAACCCTGACTTCCTCTGCCTCTCAGAGACACGGCTCCATAAAAACTCTCCATATACTGCTTTGAATGTGCCTGGCTACAATGTTTTCAGGAGAGACAGGATTGAAGGAAGAGGAGGGGGTGTGATGATCTACATTAAATAACATATCCGATGTAAACAAATTGAGTGGTCATGTGATAATGAACTAGAATGTATCGGCCTGAACGTTACACTGTCTCCCCAAATGTCTTTTACCCTTATTGGAATGTATAGGCCACCTTCCACCAAAAGTGTGTTTTTGATCAGTTTAATAACATGCTTAGGGAATGTGACTTTGGGAAAGAGGTCATCTTAATGGGAGATTTTAACATGAATTATGAAGACAAGTCTTGTAGGAAAACCCTCAAACGGATCACTAATACCTTTGACCTTACACAGCTAGTTAAAGGGCCAACCAGGGTGACTTGTTGCTCTAAAACACAGATTGATTTGGTGTTCAGTAATAAACCAGAGAGATTGACTAAATCATTCAATATGGTTACTGGGCTATCTGATCATAATCTGACACTTATAGCCAGAAATCTGTCTAAGAGAAGGTTTAACCTCTCTACAGTTAGAAAGTCGGATCAACTAAGAATACCTAAGAGTGAATTAAGCTATTTCGCAATTAAGGGAATTAACTGGAATGATCTTTTGTCCTATACAGACGTGGAAGCTGATAGTCAAGTTTTTCTATCCACAATCCAGACTACAATAAATGGCTTCCTAAAGAAAATCAAATCCAAACCTGGCCAAAAGAGCACTCTTCCTTGGCTAAATGGAGAAATCTGGAAATTCATGAAAGAACGAGATTATCCTCTAAAAAAAGCCCAAATATCCAAATTAGAGCATGACAGAAGTAGATTTACCATGTTGAGAAATAAGGTGATGAAATAAATCAGACAGGCCAAGGCAAACTTTTTTATTAACATAATTAACACAAAGGGAAATTCTAAACTGATCTGGGAGAATCTAAAAAAGTTAACAGGGAAAGACCATAGTAACACTGCAAAAAGACTAGAAATCATGGTGAATAACAATCTAACACAGGATGCATTCAAAATAGCAATAGCCTTCAATTCCTACTTTATTGACTCTGTCAGGGCACTGACACAGAACCCCTCCACTGGTTTATTGGGCTCAGTGCTAGTAAATGATGCTCAACCTGTCTTCATCATAAGGGAGGTTTCTGAGTCAAAGGTGAACAAGGTGATTAGCTCACTAAAGAACTCTAGAGCCAAAGATGTGTTTGGGCTGGACTCTACCTTTCTTAAAAACTACAAAGAGTCACTCATTGGCCCCATTACTAAGGTCACCAACACATCTATTGGTCTCGGGGTGTTTCCAAGGGTATGGAAGTCGGCCATAATAACGGTCATCTTTAAATCAGGCCTGCTGAAGTGAGTAACTACAGGCACATTAGTATACTACCTGTGGTGTCAAAGGTTGTTGAAAAGTGTGTAGCAGAACAACTGATTGCCCACCTCAACAACAGCCCCTTCACATTACACTCCATGCAGTTTGGCTTCAGAGCGAAACACTCCACAGAAACGGCCAACTGCTTTCTTCTGGAAAATGTGAAGTTCAAAATGGACAAAGGGGGCGTTGTTGGGGCTGTGTTTCTGGACCTAAGGAAGGCTTTTGATACTGTTAACCATGAGATTCTCATCACAAAATTGTCTAAGTTCAACTTTCCCCTGATGCCTTGAGATGGATGAAATCATACCTTGAAGGCAGAACTCAGTGTGTCAGAGTGAGCAATGAGCTGTCGCCCACTCTTAGCTATGATGTGGGCGTGCCCCAAGGGTCAATACTGGGGCCCCTCCTGTTCAGCCTGTACATTAACGATCTGCCTTCTGTCTGTACTGGGTCTGAAGTTCAAATGTATGCAGATGATACAGTGATATATGTGCATGCAAAGAGCAAACAACAAGCTGCACAAGAACTCACTACTGTAATGGTCCAGGTTACAAAGTGGCTCAGTGTCTCGTGTTTGCATCTCAATGTGAAAAAAACTGTTTGCATGTTCTTCACAAAGAGGGCAACAGATGCTACTGAGCCAGATGTATTAGTGTCAGGGGAGAAGCTCCAGGTGGTATCTGATTTTAAGTACCTTGGCATCATGATTCCAACCTCTCTTTTAAAAAGCATGTGAAAAAGGTAATTCAAATAACCAAATTCAAGCTAGCTAATTTCCGATTTATACGAAATTGTTTGACTACAGAGGTAGCAAAACTGTACTTCAAATTTATGATACTACCCCACTTAACATACTGCTTAACTAGTTGGGCCCAAGCTTGCTGTACAACATTAAGACCTATTCAGTCTGTCTACAAACAGGCTCTCAAAGTGCTTGATCGGAAGCCCAATAGCCATCATCACTGTTACATCCTCAGAAAGCATGAGCTCCTGAGTTGGGAATATCTTGTGCAATACACCGATGCATGTCTTGTATTCAAGATCCTAAATGGCCTGGCTCCCACTCCACTCAGAATTTTTGTTAAACAGAAAACCCAAACATATGGCAGCAGATCCACAAGGTCTGCCACGAGAGGTGACTGTAAAGGAAAAGCACCTTTAGTAAATCCGTTTTCTCTGTGAGAGCTTCCCATGTCTGGAATACACTGCCATCAGACACACATAACTGCACCACATATCACACTTTCAAAAAATGCTTGAAGACATGGCTAAAGGTCAATCAGATTTGTGAACATGGTCCCTAGCTGTGTGTTGCCGCTTTCCATGTTGTCTGTAGCTTGTGAGGTGTGGAAACACTTTGTTGCTTTTATGAATTTTGTCTGGCTGCTTTTTGTTCTATGTTACTATGGCTGTATGTTACGTCTTGCTTGTCCTATGTTGCTATTGACTAAATTGTAATTGTTTTTAATAACCTGCCCAGGGACTGCGGTTGAAAATTAGCTGGCTGGCTAAAACCGGCACTTTTACTGAAACGTTGATTAATGTAAAAAATTAAATAATAATAAAAAAGTAAAAAAAACATCAGCTGGGGAGAGCGTGATCAGTTGTCCGGAACATGAAAGTTAAATATTTCTAATAATTTATTTTTAATTTTGCGCTCTGCAATTTCACAGGATGTTGTCAAAATGTTCCGCTAGCGGAACCAATAGCCGTAACAGGATATGACAAAATATTTTAATCATCAGTCCAACTGAGTGAAGACTTTCATTACAATCAGCACTGTAGTGGAATTCATCAGTTGGCAGTGAGAGATCTTCCTATGTTAGCCTCTGTAGAGTATGGCAGATACTTGGCATTATCTGCTCTCCCATCAATGGCAATTTACATCAAGAGTTTTAAAAGACAGCTAGTTATGACACGCTGCACAAATAACGTAAGCAATTTATCTATTGCTTACATTATATCCCGAGTGTGTGTCCGGTTCGCAGCGTGGGTTTGAATGTTGAACATAGTTCAATGAAACTTGGAAATACTCACAACTTGGTTATTAATATTCCACTAGGCCTGAGAAAATAAACCTCCTGTCAAAGAATATTGCCATGGCATCTCAAGTTGACACAGCAGTCAAACTAGTTGTCAGTAGTGCATTGTTGTTGATCACCTCTTTCAATAAGGGCCAAAATCCCAAACCATTCATTATATTTCAATTTATGTTTTATTTTTCATTTCCCCTTTATTTTCCCCTCTTCAACATGAATGGTTGAAACAATCTGGATTCTGTAGAAAGAAAGAAAGCCTGGTTGGCGAGGCAGGATGTGTCTTGCTGGGATCCTAATAAGAGATTGTGGGCCACAGCTGACTGTAGACACTGTAAGGACACGCTGAACAGATTTTCTCACACATTGTAAAATGAAAATGACAGTTTTGTCAGTGTTAGTGGCCTGGCAGTGCTAATAAGCTAATCCTTCTTTGTACCCTGAACAAAAAATATAAAGGCAACATGCAACAGTTTTTAAGATTTTACAGAGTTAAATTCATATAAAGAAATCCGTCAATTTAAATAAATGTATTATGCCCTAGTCGATGGATTTAAAATCAAATCAAACTTTATTTGCTACATGCGAGGGAATACAGCAAGTGTAGACTTTACCGTGAAATGCTTACTTACAAGCCCTTAACCAACAGTGCAGTTCAAGAAGAAGAACATATTTACCAAGTAGGCTAAAATAAAAAGTAATAATAAAAAGTAACACAATAAGAATAACAATAACGAGGCTATATACAGGGGGCACCGGTACCGAGTCAGTGTGAGGGGGTACAGGCTAGTCGAGGTAATCTGTACTGTACATGTAGGTGGGGGCGAAGTGACTATGCATAGGTAACAAAAAAACAGTGAGTAGAAACAGTGCACAAGAGGGGGGTTGGGGGGAGCTTGGTGTACTGATCCGTTCGCACTACCCTCTGTAGCGCCTTATGGTCAGATGCCGAGCAGTTGCCTTACCAAGCGGTGATGCAAACGGTCAGGATGCTCTCGAAGGTGCAGCTGTAGAACATTTTGAGGATCTGGGGGCCCATGCCAAATCTTTTCAGTCTCCTGAGGGGGAAAAAGTTTTGTCGTGCCCTACTCACAACTGCCTTGATATGTTTGGACCATTATAGTTTGTTGGTGATGTGGACACCAAGGAACTTGATACTCTTGACCCGCTCCAATACAGCCCAGTGGATGTTAATGGGGGCCTGTTTGGCCCACCTTTTCCTGTAGTCCACGATCAGCTCCTTTGTCTTGCTCACATTGAGGGAGAGGTTGTTGTCCTGGCACCACACTGCCAGTTCTCTGACCTCCTCCCTGCAGGCCGCCTCATCGTTGTCGGTGATCAGGCCAACCACTGTTGTGTCGTCAGCAAACTTAATGGTGTTGGAGTCATGTTTGGCCACACAGTCATGGGTGATCAGGGAATAAAGGAGGGGACTAAGTACACACCCCTGAGGGGCCCCAGTGTTAAGGATCAGTGTTAAGGATCTTACCACCTGGGGGCGGCACTTTAGTCCCAAAGTCCTTAGCTTAGTAATGAGCTCCGTGGGCACTATGGTGTTGAACGCTGAGCTGTAGTCAATTAACCTCTCCCGGATATGTGGGACACTAGCGCCCCACCTGGCCAAAAGCCAGGGAGAATGCAGAGCACCAAATTAATATAAATTACTATAAAAATCAAAGTTTCATTAAATCACACATGCAAGATAGCAAATTAAAGCTACACTTGTTGTGAATCCAGCCAACATGTCAGATTTCAAAAAGGCTTTTCGGCAAAAGCAAACGATGCTATTATCTGAGGACAGCACCCCAGTAAACAAAGAGAGAGTAGCATTTTTCAACCCTGCAGGCACGACACAAAACGCAGAAATAAAAATATAATTCATGCCTTACCTTTGACGAAATTCTTTTGGATTTATTCCATCGATATATATCCAAAATGTCCATTTATTTGGTGCGTTTGATCCAGAAAAACGCTGGTTCTAACTTGCGCAACGTGACTACAAAATATCTCAAAAGTTACCTGTAAACTTTGCCAAAACATTTCAAACTACTTTTGTAATACAACTTTAGGTATTTTTTTACGTAAATAATCGATTCAATTGAAGACGGGATGATCTGTGTTCAATACAGCGGGAAAACAAACTGTAGCTTCAAGTTACCCTCGTTCAAGATACTTCTTCATTACACAAAGGAAAAAAGGAAAAACCTCAACCAATTTCTAAAGACCTTTGACATCCAGTGGAAGTGGTAGGAACTGCAGGAAGGTCCCTTAGAAATCTGGATTCCCAATGAAAACTAATTGGAAAGAGTGTGACCTCAACATTTTTTTATTCTGAATGCTTTGTCCTCTGGGTTTGCCTGCTAAATAAGTTATGTTATACTCACAGACATGATTCAAACAGTTTTTGAAACTTCAGAGTGTTTTCTATCCAAATATACTAGTAATATCCATATCTTATCTTCTGGGGATGAGTAGCAGGCAGTTGAATTTGGGCATGCAGTTCATCCGGATGTGAAAATACTGCCCCCTGTCACCAAGAAGTTAACAACATTCTCACATAGGTGTTCCTTTTGTCCAGGTGAGAAAGGGCAGTGTGGAGTGCGATTGAGACTGCGTCATCTGTAGATCTGTTGTTCTAGCCCTGCCACATCTGACGAGCGACAGAGCCGGTGTAATGGGATTCAATCTTAATCCTGTATTGACGCTTTGCTTGTTTGATGGTTCGTCTGAGGGCATAGCGGGATTTCTGATAAGTGTCCGGCTTAGTCTCCCGCTCCATGAAAGCGGCAGCTCTAGCCTTTAGCTCGATGCAGATGTTGCCTGTAATCCATGACTTCTGGTTGCGATATGTATGTACAGTCACTGTGGGGACGACGTCATCGATGCACTTACTGATGAAGCCAATGAATGAGGTGGTATACTCCTCAATACCATTGGATGAATCCCGGAACATATTCCAGTCTGTGCAAAACAGTCCTGTAGTGTAGCATCCGGATATGCATATTCTTGGTACCATTTGAAAGGAAACACTTTGAAGTTTGTGGAAATGTGAAAGTAATATAGAAGAATATAACACAATAGATATGGCGAAAATTAATAAAGAAAATAACAACCGTATTCTTTCACTGTAATAGCTACTGGTAATTGGACAGTGCAGTTAGAATAACAAGAATTTAAGCTTTCTGCCAATATCAGATATGTCTATGTCCTGGGAAATGTTCTTGTTACTTACAACCTCATGCTAATCGCATTTGCCTACATTAGCTCAACCGTCCTGTGGAAGGGACACCGATCATGTAGAAGTTAACACAATGTAATTATTTTAAGGTGTTTTGTTCACATCAAAGAAATGTAATCTGCTGTTGATTACAAACTAGACACATTTCCACAATACGTTAAAAACCTAATGGTTACTTCTGGATGGGTAAATCATTAGGGTTATTGTAGGGCTGTAACACAGTAAACCACATCAAATACATTATCCATTGCTTAAAAAAATATCCATCACTCATTTATCGTGTTTAAGCATGTGTTGTTGATATAGTCACTTTTCTCTCTAAGGTGGCAACAGGTATGAAATTATTACCATCCTCCCAATTGATTGAGGATGATAAATGACAAACTCTACTGCCACACAGAGCATGGAAACAGAAAAGCATGATTTCCTGGCAGTTGGTGAGATAGTAGTCCATGAGGTCATATCAATGTTCTGTCTGTCCTTGAGGTAGTTTAATGAATTTAATTAAAAGGGGGATATTGGTCCCATGGGAGTCAGTGTATTCCCCTTACACAAAGACTGTCCGGGTGAGTTCGGAAGCAAGGAATACAATTTATAGACACAAATACTAAATTGAGAATGTTACCTTAAGGCAGAGGTACTTTATTATTGTTAATGGAGCTGTTGAGTGGGACTGAAGTTATATCCCCTCGGGAATCCAGTATTTCCCAAGCGCTGAACTCCGGCGTCTGTGTTGCACTGCATAGGGTGGGAGGGGAGGGAGCAGTGCCAAAAACATTTCCCAGTCTTCCCTTTGAGTAATAACAGATGGTAAAAACATAGCCATAAATAACGCAACAGTGGTTAATATCAATAAACAAGACAACACTGGATTTAGTTCAATAAACAAGACAACACTGGTTTTATATCAATAAACAAGACAACACTGGTTTTATTTCAATAAGGAAGACAACACTGGTTTTATTTCAATTAACAAGAAAACACTGGTTTTATATCAATAAACAAGAACAACTAACTCTACTTCATTTAGATAATTACCAGAAATAAGAAGTATTTCAGATGTACTCTGCTCTCATATGTGTGTACATCAATGACTCCAGAACCATGACAGAGAGTTGCTGGTACTTAACTGCTGTTACTTAATTACTCGACTCAAGTCGACTAATACAATGGCAACCAAGTAAGTCTAATGTAGCCCTATAGGAACTTAGTGAGTCAAGAAAAATTTGACAGTTGTCTTAGAGTCCAAATGTAGAGGGACCATTTCCATTGTCCATTACGAAATAAAGACGTGCCAACGTTTAATAAGGCAGAGTCCAGAGTCCAGATTGGAAAGTTCTGCTGTGTGATATGTGAACGTGGAACCAACTCTCATAGCATTAAGTCATAAAAATGCTCTGTGTGAATACACTCCTTTGGAGTAAGGTAAACCACAAACAAGTTATGTCAACTCCACATAGGTTTGCTAAATGTCAGCCAAGCCGCAGGGCAATATTCAAACAGACCACAGTCCAAATTATATGTCAGATGAGAACCTTTCAAAACAAAAAACACATTGGTAAAAAAAAACTTCAGATTTGGTCAGTGCATTCTATCAAGTTTGGTGAGGGTCTCCAACATTCTTGTGGTGAAAAGGCTCACAATCCCTCAATGTTATAAATGTGTTGCTAATGTGTTATAAATGGTCTATTTTCACTATTTATGATCAAATCTATCAAAACCACAACAAGATATGAAGCCACATTATTGCTTCTGATTCCATATACAAGGTTTTTCAAAATTCTTACAAGCCCAAACTATGATGAAACTAAACATTCTTGAAGATGAAATTGTAATTCCCTCAATGTGTCACACCCTGATCTGCTTCACCTGTCTTTGTGCTTTTCTCCACCTGCCTCCATGTGTCGCCCATCTTCCCCATGATCCCCTGTGTATTTATACCTGTGTTCTCTGTTCGTCTGTTGCCAGTTCATTTTGTTTTGTTAAACCTACCAGCATTTGTTTCCCTGCTCTTGTCTGTTCTTGTTCCTGTTTTCTAATCATTCCCTGTTTTGACCTTTCTGCCTGCCCTGACCCTGAGCCTGCCTGCCATTCTACACCTTGTCCCATCTCACTGGATTATTGACCCCTGCCTGCCGTGACCCTGAGACTGTCTGCCGTTCTGGACCTTTTGCCCCCTTTCTGGATTATTGACCTCTGCCTGCCTTTGACCTGTCGTTTGCCTGACCCTGTACTAGAAATAAACTTTTGTTTCTCAGACACTGTCTGCAATTGGGTCATACCTGAAACCTGATAGTACGAACTGGCCATGACTGACGCAGCAGACTCGGACCAGCTCTGCAAAACCCTTTCCTCCCAAGGAGCCACCATTGGAAGGCACTATGAGTTGCTTCGTGGTCTCATTGGTGGGTTCCAGACCTTGGTCGAACACCATGACCGACCATTTAACACATTGCTGGAGCAATTCCGTGGGTTACCTGTTAGGCAGCTTACCACAACGGTGATCTCCCAGCCTGCCCCAATGTCCCGAGAACCCCGCTTTCCTCCTCCGGAGCGCTACCCTGGAGATTCAGGAACCTGCCGGGCTTTTCTCTCCCGGTGCGCATATTTTTCGAACTGCAGCCTTCTTCATTCCCCTTGGACCACTCTAGGATAGCATACATCATGACGCTGATATCCAGGAGGGCACTTGCCTGGGCCACGGGGGTGTGGGAGCAACAATCCGCCATCTGCCTCAGTCTGGAAGAGTTTGTGTTGGAGGTTCGGACTGTGTTTGATTCTACGTTGTCCGGGAGAGAGGCTGCTCGCAAGCTGCTCCAGCTATGACAAGACTCCTGTAGTGTGGCAGACTACGCTCTTGATTTCCGCAAGATGGCAGCTGCGAGTGCTTGAACCCAGGAGCGCTGTTGGACAGTATTGGAGGAAGCAAAGGACGAGCTTGCATCCCAGGAACTACAGATGAATTCGACTCGTTCATCGCCTTGACCATTTGGATTGATAGGTGACTACGGGAACAAAGGAAGGAGAGGAGATTCAATTCCACCTTGCCTCTGAGGTATCCTGGAAGTCCCCGATGGCTCCATTGCCGAGGGAACCCAAGGCTATCCGAGATCCGCCGAGAGCCTGCCGAATCACCTCTTCCTGAGCCTATGCAATGATGCAGAGCTAGGCTGTCTCCAGCTGAACGGCTATACAGGCTTCACACTAAGAGCTGCCTGTATTGCGGGACTACTGGTCATTTCGTCTCCACCTGACCACTAAAAGACCAGGCTCACCGGTAGGAGCGAGTACTCTGGTCGTCCATATGGATAATTTTTGTTCTCCCCTTTCTCGCATCCCTTTTCATGTCATGTTGCTGTGGGGGAACCAATCGAAATCTCTGGATACTCATCGATTCTGGGGCAGATGATAACTTTATTGACGCTAACCTGGCTTCCAAGCTGGATATCCCCACTCAGCCCCACTACATTCCCATGGTCGTTAGAGCACTGGATGGGCATTCTACAGGCCAGGTCAGCCACAATACAACCCCTATCAACCTACTGTGCCTTGGAAAAGTATTCACCCCCTTGGCATTTTTTTCATATTTTGTTGATTTACAACCTGTAATTTAAATATATTTTTATTTTGTATTTCATGTAATGGACATACACAAAATAGTCCAAATTGGTGAAGTGAAATTAAAAAAATAACTTGTTTAAACATATATTATTAAAATTGAAAAGGGAAAAGTGGTGGGTGCATATGTATTCACCCACTTTCCTATAAAGCCCCTAAATAAGATCTGGTGCAACCAATTACCTTCAGATGTCAATAATTAGTTCAATAAAGTCCCCTTGTGTGCAATCTAATTGTCACATGATCTCAGTATATCTACACCTGTTCTGAAAGGCCCCAGAGTCTGCAACACCACTAAGCAAGGGGCATCACCAAGCAAGCGGCACCATGAAGACCAAGGAGCACTCCAAACAGGTCAGGGACAAAGTTGTAGAGAAGCACAGATCAGGGTTGGGTTATAAAAACAATATCTGAAACATTGAACATCCCACGGATTACCATTAAATACATTATTTAAAAAATGGAAAGAATATGGCACCGCAACAAACCTGCAAAGAGAGGGCCGCCCACCAAAACCCATGGACCAAGCAAGGAGGGCATTAATCAGAGAGACAACAAAGAGACCAAAGATAACCCTGAAGGAGCTGCAAAGCTCCACAGCGGAGATTGGAGTATCTGTCCATAGGACCACCGTACACTCCAAGGAGCTGGGCTTTATGGAATAGTGGGAAGAAAAAGCCATTGTTAAAGAAAAAAAATGGTGTTCACCAAAAGGCATGTGGGAGACTCCCCAAACATATGGAAGAAGGTACGCTGGTCAGATGGGACTAACGGACTAATCCGTGGGATGTTGAACCGGTTCGTCTTAATCTACCTCGTTGACATCCTCGTCTTCTCCCTCTCCACCCAAGAACATGTGCTCCATGTCCGACAGGTTCTCCAACGCCACCTGGAGAACCAGCTTTTTGTAAAAGCAGAGAAGTGTGAATTCCATCGCTCCACCATCCCCTTTCTAGGTTACATCATCGCTGCAGGGAGTGTACAGATGGATCCTGGGAAGGTGAGAGCGGTGGTGGATTGGCCCCAGCCTACGTCCAGAGAACAGCTGCAACGTTTCCTGGGATTCGCCAACTTTTATCGCCTTTTTATCCGGGGCTACAGCACCCCGGCAGGCTCTCCTCAAGACCACCTCCAGGTATCGACGACAAGCGGATCACCACCGGACCCCGGCTCCCGGTATCATCTTGGGCAGAAGGTATGGCTGTCCACCTGGGATCTGCCCCTCCAGGTGGCATCCCACAAACTCTCCCCCTGGTTTATCGGCCCTTTTCCCATCTCCAAAGTCTTTAGCCCCTCTGGTGTTCATCTTCTGTTGCCCTGTACCCTCCGCATACGTCCCACCTTTCATGTGTCTAGAGTTAAACCCATGACTCACAGCCCTTTGTCTCCTGTTCCAGAAATAAACTTTGGTTTCTTCGACACTGTCTGCATCTGGGTCATACCTGAAACCTGATACAATGTCAAAATAGAAAATAGCCTCAGCCATGAAAGTATAAAAGTATATACTACTGGATTCTATATCAAGGGTATTTTCATTTCGACACAGCTCTTTCAGAAATACGATCCTTAATATATATTTCCTTGGATGAGGTCTCTCTCCATAGTACAGTGTTTATTTACCCAGAGTCTCTTTTCTTGCCTCTGTAACTAACCAAAAGGTTTCTGCTGTTGCTTTGTCACGCAGGGCTTCAGCCCACTCCACCCGACCACAGGGCCTAAGAGCATGGGTGTGACTGGCTCACAGCTCAGCTCAGCCTCCCTCTCTCCTGGATCCTCCATCCCAGGAGCAAACCTGTGGCTTGGCACCATGCTATGCCGTTAGTTATACCTCAACGGTACCCCATATAGGGATATTTCACTGAGCTAACCGAATGATATATGTTTTGTCGACAACACAAGTTGTGTAACATGGTGGATATGGTTGACGTTGTTGATGTTTGATAATGTTTTATTAATCTTTTATGTTACCTATGTCGATATAGGCATCCCACAGGAATTTGTGATCGAATGGAACAATTGACTGGTGAGGGGAAAATAGACCTATAATTAAAGAGTAAATTCAGCTACCCTATGATTTAAGTAAAGAACAGCAGAGGAACAATTTTACAAATGCTTTATAAAGGAAATTAAGCTTGAATGGACCCAATATAGAGCAAATGCAACTGGTAATACTACAGATTTTAAAAACAGTCTCTTCTAAATTTGCCTGACAACAGCTAAATCTTGCATCCATCTGTTATTACGGTGCTTCTAATTTTGTCCAGACGAACAGGGTTTGTAAGTTCAAACTGGTCAAAATCATAATAAAATATGTCTGTATGATCCTTTACAGAAATGGGGTTAATACCCCACATACTCACTGTATAGATCCCCCCCACGTCTCTCTCACACACACACACACACACACACACACACACACACACACACACACACACACACACACATCCTCAGATTAGTTTGTAATTCCAGGGATAAATGCTTTTTGAAAGATGTGATATATTTATATTTCAAAAAAAATGTATAACGCTGTGTATTTAGAATGCTTAGTGTAATCTGATTACAGAGAATCCTAACAATTTGTGGTGTGTGTGTGTGTGTGTGTGTGTGTGTGTGTGTGTGTGTGTGTGTGTGTGTGCGTATACACATGCTTGCTTGTCATGTTTATCAGTACTCTCCTCCCTGTAATCAGGTGCCTGCGTCAGGTGTGTACATATCTAGTACTGTGCCTTAATGGTTTTGCTATCTTTTCATATTGACATTGGTAGCTCGTTACGTCACAGCCGGTGAGTTAGCCTGGCAGCTTAGCAGCTAAAGAGGGCACCTCCCCCCTCCCATATTATGACATTGTGTCACTGCGAGCAGATGCCTTCCCTGGCCCCATGCAGTGAGGTAACTGTTTTGTCGTTGCAATTTTCTGAAGCACAAAAAAGCTTCAAACAAGACATAGTGTATGTCGATATAACTCCACCAAATACCACAAATTTGGAATGCCACATGAACTGAACGGATGTTGTTAAAAGTCAAATATAAAAGGGAAATTAAACAATGTGTTGTGTTGATTTGTGTTATGCCCGCCGTATTGACTTCTGACTACAGAACACGGTTTTGTCACACCTTATACAGTGGCTGTGGAGTTGAAACATGTCAAGATTATTTAACTTGAATTAATGCCTGGGTCACAGTAGGAGGCCTCGGGAACAATCTTTGAGTGTTTATCCGACTAATTCACATCTGTATCTAACTATCAGAATAGACAGGTTCAAAATCTAACCTACACTTTATTTACAAATGTAAAAAACAATGATTAGCGCAACCAGTGGTGAGATCAGCAAAGAGTGAATTAGTTAAAAAAGGGGGGAAATGGATTTTCCTATAAAAGAGCACTCTCACAGAAGTGATATTTGTTCAACCTTCAGGCTAAGCTAACCATCATCCTACATTGATAATCACCATCCTCTAGCACATAGCAACAATGTAAAATTATGCATTTGCTGGCACAGAGTACATCCAGTATAAAATTATACGTCTCAAGAAAGGGAGACACAAAATTATAGCACAAATGCTTCCATCGACAACATATAATTTAATCCTCACCAAAAAAATATATATTTCATGCCAAATTGTGTGGCCTCCTTTGAATGCTTTGCATAGGCAGGGTACAATTATCCAATTTCAAGGAAATGTCAGTAATGCCTCTAAAACCGATATTTGCTGTTCACCTCTAGTTTAACAAAACATATCAAAGGTCTTTTGATGACGGAATCCTTTCCTTTATTGAGACTCCAAGAGTATCTCTGGGCCTTAAAAAAATATTGCTGTTAAATACTGCTTTTATAGGAAATTCACCATTTTAACGTCCTTCATTTTGAGATTGGGTTGGACTCTACAGGTCCACTGTGTATGGTGATGTTAGTAGTCCCTTAAACAATGAACTGTTGCTAAGGAGGAAAAAAAAACTACAAAGGATTTGGGATGTTGAATAAAGCCTGTGAAGTTAGATAACAACCAACACAGTATCAGTCCAGAGGTTTGGATGTTCAGTTGGAATGGTTCTAGTCCCTGGAATATAACAACCAACACAGTATCAGTCCAGAGGTTTGGATGTTCAGTTGGAATGGTTCTAGTCCCTGGAATATAACAACCAACACAGTATCAGTCCAGAGGTTTGGATGTTCAGTTTGAACGGTTCTAGTCCCTGGAATATAACAACCAACACAGTATCAGTCCAGAGGTTTGGATGTTCAGTTGGAATGGTTCTAGTCCCTGGAATATAACAACCAACACAGTATCAGTCCAGAGGTTTGGATGTTCAGTTTGAACGGTTCTAGTCCCTGGAATATAACAACCAACACAGTATCAGTCCAGAGGTTTGGATGTTCAGTTGGAATGGTTCTAGTCCCTGGAATATAACAACCAACACAGTATCAGTCCAGAGGTTTGGATGTTCAGTTTGAACGGTTCTAGTCCCTGGAATATAACAACCAACACAGTATCAGTCCAGAGGTTTGGATGTTCAGTTGGAATGGTTCTAGTCCCTGGAATATAACAACCAACACAGTATCAGTCCAGAGGTTTGGATGTTCAGTTGGAATGGTTCTAGTCCCTGGAATATAACAACCAACACAGTATCAGTCCAGAGGTTTGGATGTTCAGTTGGAATGGTTCTAGTCCCTGGAATATAACAACCAACACAGTATCAGTCCAGAGGTTTGGATGTTCAGTTGGAATGGTTCTAGTCCCTGGAATATAACAACCAACACAGTATCAGTCCAGAGGTTTGGATGTTCAGTTGGAATGGTTCTAGTCCCTAGAATATAACAACCAACACAGTATCAGTCCAGAGGTTTGGATGTTCAGTTTGAATGGTTCTAGTCCCTGGAATATAACAACCAACACAGTATCAGTCCAGAGGTTTGGATGTTCAGTTGGAATGGTTCTAGTCCCTGGAATATAACAACCAACACAGTATCAGTCCAGAGGTTTGGATGTTCAGTTTGAATGGTTCTAGTCCCTGGAATATAACAGGCACAGACAATAAATGCCAAACTGCAAAGAGAGCAGAGCAGCTAGAGTTTGTTTTGTCAAAGACCGACAGAGAGGCTTTAAAGGGAAAGGGGATACCTGGTCAGTTGTAAACTGAATGCATTAGGCCCATATCCCCATGGCCTGAGCTAAATGATTAGCCAAGCATGATCAAATAGCTGCTCATGATATCCAGATGACTGTCGGAGCCAAACAACAGCTAGGCCTTTATATAATGAATGGTTAAGCTGAGGGTGAAGCTAAGAGGCACTGGAGTGGTACACTCTTAGAAAAAAAGGTGCTGTCTAGAACCTAAAAGGGTTATTCGGCTGTCCCCATAAGAGAACACTTTGAAGAACCCTTTTTGGATTCAGGTAGAACCCTTTCGGTTCCAGGTATAACTCTTTTGAGTTCCATGTAGAACCCTTTCCACAGAGGGTTCTACTTGGAACCAAAAATGTTTATTCTATGGGAACAGCCAAAGAACCCTTTGGAACCCTTTTTTCTAAGAGTTTATAGTAAGGTGGCTGTTGTGAGAGAAACTGCCACTTTACTGATAGAGAAGTCCTCTTGTATATTTCTGCTAAACAGTGTCCGCCTCTCCATGTGGCCTTCTTGGAAAAAGGGTTCAAAAAGCATTATTCGGCTGTACCCATAGAATAACTATTTTCAGTTCCAGGTAGAACCCTTTCCACAGATGGTTCTACATTACCTGAAACCAAAAAAGTGTTCCTCAAAGTGTTCTCCTATTGGGACAGCCGAAGCACCCTTTAACGTTCTAGATAGCACATTTTTTCTAAGATTGTAGGTCTTACAGAATTTCCTAAGGATTACCAGAAACCAACTCCCTTCATGTTGTCTTGCCTGGACATGCTGTTCAATTAAGGGAGAGCACAAAGCACCTCCTGGACTGAGGGCAATCTGAAAATAACACACTGTGCCTCTGCTTCTCTTGTCTCCAACAGATTAGCTCAGATGCTCCCAGCCACGGGGTCCTGTATGGCTGCGCGCGAAAACATCGCAGGCACAGGTGGTGTCCTGTTCCCAACCTCACTCATCCTAAAACAGCTTTGCAGCTGCCAGCGAGGGAAAAAAAGAAAAGAAGGAGAAACATCTGTTCGGAGATTGCGTTTTTGTAAGACTGATTAACGAGCATAAGCCTCTGTTGCCAATCCCCCACCTTGTCGGGCCAAGTAGTTTCCAAGCATCGTCTGATGCCTAATGCAGGGCAGAATTTACACAGAAAGATATAGAAAATAATTTAGGAATAAGAGACCTTTCATAAAACTCTCCATCAATATGCCAAGAAATTGGTGTTTCCTGAGGTGCACATGTTTAATTCCGTTGTAAAGACCACTTTACCTCCAGTCTAGATAGCAAAAACATGTATTTGTTCTCTGTTGCCAGAGAATAGCTCAAATAAGGTTTCCCCCAAATATGTGATGTTTGTCTTTTTACATTGCAGCACTGTATTGCCTTACCAAATTTTACACTCTGAAAGCTAGCCCAATCAAACAAATAGTCCCAATTATTTACATTTTATATGTTGAAGAATGTGTTCGGAAATTGCTAAACAGAAGAGAAAAAACATAACATATGTAAACTCATCCAAACGTCAACGTTAATAATTTTGTGTGTAAGTTTAAGCAGGGCAGAAGTGGAAGAAGTGGAAGAGGAGTGGAGAAGACGTAGCGTACACCCACCACCTCTCTCCCACACCAGGGATCATTGGCCGTGGTCCGTTGCCAAGATCATGTTAGGTAAGTCCGCAGAAGGAAACAAACCGCAGGAATAAAGGTGTCAGCTCTTGGGAACGTTGAGAGTTTTGAAGGCAGGAAGAGAAAGGAAGAGAGTAAGATATGAGAGTAGAGGGCGGGAAGGGGAATGGAGGGGGCGATAGCTGCTCTTTACAGGCCGGCTGTTTTCTCTCAGGTCCTCTTCGTAAAGAGACTAGCAGGTTATTTCATAGTTTAGGGTTGTTCATTATTTGACCCAGAGAGAGTTGCTGTAATGCTCCAGGTCGCCTTGAGCGCAAAAAAAACCTGCTCCTTAGACAGGTAATGCATCAGAGAGAGCAGGAGTTCATTTAAGAGGATGGTTAGTTACAGTATGACTAGAATGCGTTCCCACTGGATAAAGGTGTTGAATCATTAAAAGAGTTCAAACTAGAGGGTGTTCTAGGTCTCTGCATATCCACAATGTCATTATAGTGTTCCTGTGTGGATTGGGTTTTAGCAGCTAAAATGTCACTCTTTTATGTCACATGGAACCTGGCTCATAACATCTGCTAACATCTGTTCCGCACTGCAGAGCCTCAGGGTGGTACAAAGGTAAACAGATTATGGCTGCTGCATCTGCACTGGAATTGGCCTGTTTTCTAGCTAATAGATAACCGACTACAACCCCATCATTCACGGCTATTGATTCAAAGCAACCACAGGTATTCTGCATTACTTGATCTACTCATCCATCACTGTGTAATATATCTCTGTGTAATGCTATTCTGGTTTTGTTACATATTGCAAATCTAATTTACCTCTTGGGGATGTCATTCGAAAACATCATGTTAACTTTCACTGCGGATGACACACACGTGTACATTTCAATGAAACATGGTGAAGCCCCAAAATTGCCCTCGCTAGAAGCCTGTGTTTCAGACATAAGGAAGTGGATGGCTGCAAACGTTCAGCTTTTAAACTCGGACAAAACAGAGATGCTTGTTCTAGGTCCCAAGAAACAAAGAGATCTTCTGTTGAATCTGACAATTAATCTTAATGATTGTACAGTCGTCTCAAATAAAACTGTGAAGGACCTCGGCATTACTCTGGACCCTGATCTTTCTTTTGACAAACATATCAAGATTCCATCTACGTAACATTGCAAAAATCTGAAATTTTCTATCCAAAAATTATGCAGAAAAATTAATCCATGCTTTTTTTTACTTCTATTTTAGACTACTGCAATGCTCTACTTTCCGGCTACCCGGATAAAGCACTAAATAAACTTCAGTTAGTGCTAAATACGGCTGCTAGAATCCTGACTAGAACCCAAAAATTTGATCATATTATTCCAGTGCTAGCCTCCCTACACTGGCTTCCTGTTAAGTTAAGGGCTGATTTCAAGGTTTTACTGCTAACCTACAAAGCATTACATGGGCTTGCTCCTACCTATCTCTCTGATTTGGTCCTGCCGTACATACCTACACGTACGCTACGGTCACTAGATTCAGGCCTCCTAATTGTCCCTAGAATTTCTAAGCAAACAGATGGAGGCAGGGCTTTCTCCTATAGAGCTCAATTTTTATGGAATGGTCTACCTACCCATGTGAGAGACGCAGACTCGGTCTCAACCTTTAAGTCTGTACTGAAGACTCATCTCTTCAGTGGGTCATATGATTGAGTGTAGTCTGGCCCAGGAGTGTGAAGGTGAACGGAAAGGCCCTGGAGCAACGAACCACCCTTGCTGTCTCTGCCTGGCCGGTTCCCCTCTCTCCACTGGGATTCTCTGCCTCTAACCCTTTTACAGGGGCTGAGTCACTGGCTTACTGGTGCTCTTTCATGCCGTCCCTAGGAGGGGTGCTTCACTTGAGTGGGTTGAGTCACTGTCGTGATCTTCCTGTCTGGGTTGGTGCCCCCCCTTGGGTTGTGCCGTGGCGGAGATCTTTGTGGGCTATACTCGGCCTTGTCTCAGGATGATAAGTTGGTGGTTGAAGATATCCCTCTATTGGTGTGGGGGCTGTGCTTTGGCAAAGTGGGTGGGGTTCCTGTTTGGCCCTGTCCGAGGGTATCATCGGATGGGGCCACAGTGTCTCCTGACCCCTCCTGTCTCAGCCTCCAGTATTTATGCTGCAGTAGTTTATGTGTCGGGGGGCTAGGGTCAGTTTGTTATATCTGGAGTACTTTCCCTGTCTTGTGTGAATTTAAGTATGCTCTCTCTAATTCTCTCTTTCTCTCTTTTTTTCTCTCTCTCGGAGGACCTGAGCCCTAGGACCATGCCTCAGGACTACCTGGCATGATGACTCCTTGCTGTCCCCAGTCCACCTGGCCGTGCTGCTGCTCCAGTCTCAACTGTTCTGCCTGCGGCTATGGCACCCTGACCTGATCACCGGACGTGCTACCTGTCCCAGACCTGCTGTTTTCAACTCTCTAGAGACAGCAGGAGCGGTAGAGATATTATTAATGATCGGCTATGAAAAGCCAACTGACATTTACTCCTGAGGTGCTGACTTGCTGCACCCTCGACAACTACTGTGATTATTATTATTTGACCATGCTGGTCATTTATGAACATTTGAACATCTTGGCCATGTTCTGTTATAATCTCCACCCGGCACAGCCAGAAGAGGACTGGCCACCCCTCATAGCCTGGTTCCTCTCTAGGTTTCTTCCTAGGTTTTGGCCTTTCTACAGAGTTTTTCCTAGCCACCGTGCTTCTACACCTGCATTGCTTGCTGTTTGGGGTTATAGGCTGGGTTTCTGTACAGCACTTTGAGATATCAGCTGATGTACGAAGGGCTAGAGAAATACATTTGATTTGATTTGATTTATGCTAGAATACAAAATCCTAGATGTTTCTTTATTTAACCCTATAATCCATATAGATTTGGTATAGGTATACGTACCGGAGATTCATGTATTGTTTTTCCTCTATGTTTCTGATGGTAAGGCTGTTCAAACTGTCCAAAATGATGTAACCCCCCCCCAAGTAACATAAGGACAATCTACCATTGCACACATGATGTAAACCCCCCCCCCCCCCCCCCCCAAGTAACATAAGGACAATCCACCATTGCACACATGATGTAACCCCCCCCCCCCCCATGTAACATAAGGACAATCTACCATTGCACACATGATGTAACCCCCCCCCCATGTAACATAAGGACAATCTACCATTGCACACATGATGTAAACCCCCCCCAAGTAACATAAGGACAATCTACCATTGCACACATGATGTAAACCCCCCCCAAGTAACATAAGGACAATCTACCATTGCACACATGATGTAACCCCCCCCCCAAGTAACATAAGGACAATCTACCATTGCACACATGATGTAAACCCCCCCCAAGTAACATAAGGACAATCTACCATTGCACACATGATGTAAACCCCCCCCAAGTAACATAAGGACAATCTACCATTGCACACATGATGTAAACCCCCCCCAAGTAACATAAGGACAATCTACCATTGCACACATTTTTATTAATATTTATACCCAAAGAAACACTGAGATCTTTCATTCTTAATGTAGAACAACTGCGTAGCCTGTCATTCCTAATTATCATGTCACCATAGGGTAAAAAGGGTAAATATCTGCAGTTTATCAACGTGCCTTTGATTGAGGATGACTTGGCATATTTCTACATCACTCGTTTTCTTCCCATTACAATAGCTTAACCCCCCCCCCCCCCCCCCCCCCCCTCCCCCCCAAACAGAACATTCCCTCTAATGATGTAAGTTATTAGGCCCACAAGAGTACCTCATTTCGAGATTATGAAGGTGCAGTCAACGGACGACTTCAGAATCATCCAACAAGCGTGACAAGTGCTGTGGGTAATTGTATTTTGTGGGGCTGAGAAAATGGCCCCAATTGGAGCATGTGTGAATTATCCAAGTCACACTGTCAAATGACTGTATATTTCTGTAAAAAGCCGAGTGATGCCAGAATTCTTTCCATTACACAGTGAGAATGAGAGTGTTCCGGATGACATCACAGAGCTCCATGTCTCCGCTCTGTGCTAGCTAGGAGTGGTGAATGTAACAGCTGGTTTTTATGTCACTCATACAGCCTCTGTAACATCCCGTCAGGTACTCTTCCTTATGAGGGTCTGCATGCGACTCAACATCCCAGGATATCTCGGAAACGTAAATGGTATGCCATGTTTGGAGTCACCAAGGCGTACGCTAAGGGAAAAATTTGGCGTGTTTCCGATTTGAATGCCTACATCAGCGCCTACATCAGCGGGTAACCACACCAAGATGTGTTCAAGCACAATGTTGTTCCATCCAAAAGATGACTTCAAGTCTCAGGCCTGTGACTCACCAGACACAAAAACAAGTTGATTTATCAGAGTCACTTAATCCCTTTGTTTGCACATTGTTTGTAAACATATGCTGATGTTGTCTTTTAAAACAAACATTTGTACTTCTGCGTCAATTACTCCAAGAAGACAGCAGAAACGCCTTTATTTGGAACAGTCCATCTCGGAATTAATTTGACTTTATACTGTAAATCACAACAGTCAGCCTTTAAAGTCTTGCTGAGAAGGGACAACACAGTAATCATCAAGCATGAGAAGTGACAACACAGTAATCATCAAGCATGAGAAGGAACAACACAGTAATCATCAAGCATGAGAAGGGACAACACAGTAATCATCAGGCATGAGAAGTGACAACACAGTAATCATCAGGCATGAAAAGGGACAACACAGTAATCATCAAGCATGAGAAGGGACAACACAGTAATCACCAAGCATGAGAAGTGACAACACAGTAATCATCAAGCATGAGAAGGAACAACACACAGTAATCACCAAGCATGAGAAGTGACAACACAGTAATCATCAAGCATGAGAAGGAACAACACACAGTAATCACCAAGCATGAGAAGGAACAACACACAGTAATCACCAAGCATGAGAAGTGACAACACAGTAATCATCAAGCATGAGAAGGAACAACACACAGTAATCACCAAGCATGAGAAGTGACAACACAGTAATCATCAAGCATGAGAAGGAACAACACACAGTAATCACCAAGCATGAGAAGTGACAACACAGTAATCACCAAGCATGAGAAGTGACAACACAGTAATCATCAAGCATGAGAAGTGACAACACAGTAATCATCAAGCATGAGAAGTGACAACACAGTAATCATCAAGCATGAGAAGGAACAACACAGTAATTATCAAGCATGAGAAGGAACAACACACAGTAATCACCAAGCATGAGAAGTGACAACACAGTAATCACCAAGCATGAGAAGTGACAACACAGTAATCATCAAGCATGTGCATCATAAGCATGTGCATTTCCAACCAATCAAATTGAGTTGATTGGTTTCTCTAAGCCCCTAGATTTCCACTTCTCAGAACCTACCATACCTCTCTCCTCTCTCTTTCTCTACTTAGCCAGTGGCTGTACTCTAGTCACAGTAAAGCAGGAAGAGAGGTTCATTTTCCTGGTGATGTCACTGGCCCTTAAGGCTCCTAGCTCCAGCGTGGGAGATGAACGAGGGGAACGTGTGAAGCTTTGGAGTGTGATGATAACATGAATCAGGCCCCCGAGCAATGTCCTCACCACATTCTGACATTCAGAGCACCTAGAGGGTAGTTACTTCCTGTGTTCCTCCACATGGAGGGATGGGAATGACCCAGACAGGAAACAGTCCAGAGATTTTGACTGCTCTGAGAAAACAGGGATGTTAGACTTTACTCTCTCTTCCCCATGAAGAAGGGATGTCATTCCTCCTCTTTGTCCTCCTCATACCATCGCTTGGGTATTAATGGATCACTATTTCAGCTCAGGGTCAATGTCTGTCAAGAGAAATTCAACATACGTTTGACTACTGTGTTCCCCCCACCACAATACAGTTTACTGCCATACAAAAAAAACAGACTTTAAGGATCCAACACATTTATTCACTTAATTGTGTTATTGAATGCCTTTGACCTTTATCATATCACCTACTGGGTTCACCCTAAAGTCTGTCACCTACTGGGTTCACCCTAAAGTCTGTCACCTACTGGGTGCACCCTAAACTCTATCACCTACTGGATGCTACTGGGTGCACCCTAAACTCTATCACCTACTGGGTGCTACTGGGTGCACCCTAAACTCTATCACCTACTGGGTTCACCATAAAGTCTGTCACCTACTGGGTTCACCCTAAAGTCTGTCACCTACTGGGTTCACCCTAAAGTCTGTCACCGACTGGGTTCACCATAAAGTCTGTCACCTACTGGGTTCACCCTAACGTCTGTCACCTACTGGGTTCACCCTAAAGTCTGTCACCTACTGGGTTCACCATAAAGTCTGTCACCTACTGGGTGCACCATAAAGTCTTTCACCTACTGGGTGAACCCTAAACTGTATCACCTACTGGGTGCTACTGGGTTCACCCTAAAGTCTGTCACCTACTGGGTGCACCATAAAGTCTGTCACCTACTGGGTTCACCATAAAGTCTGTCACCTACTGGGTGCACCCTAAACTCTATTACCTACTGGGTGCTACTGGGTGCACCCTAAACTCTATCACCTATTGGGTGCTACTGGGTGCACCCTAAACTCTATCACCTACTGGGTGCACCCTAACGTCTGTCACCTACTGGGTGCACCCTAACATCTGTCACCTACTGGGTTCACCATAAAGTCTGTCACCTACTGGGTTCACCCTAAAGTCTGTCACCTACTGGGTTCACCCTAAAGTCTGTCACCAACTGGGTTCACCATAAAGTCTGTCACCTACTGGGTTCACCCTAAAGTCTGTCACCTACTGGGTTCACCATAAAGTCTGTCACCTACTGGGTTCACCATAAAGTCTGTCACCTACTGGGTTCACCCTAAAGTCTGTCACCTACTAGGTTCACCCTAAAGTCTGTCACCTACTGGGTGCACCATAAAGTCTGTCACCTACTGGGTGCACCATAAACTCTATCACCTACTGGGTGCACCCTAACGTCTGTCACCTACTGTGTTCACCCTAAAGTCTGTCACCTACTGGGTTCACCATAAAGTCTGTCACCTACTGGGTGCACCATAAAGTAATTTCACCTACTGGGTGAACCCTAAACTGTATCACCTACTGGGTGCTACTGGGTTCACCCTAAAGTCTGTCACCTACTGGGTGCACCATAAAGTCTGTCACCTACTGGGTTCACCCTAACGTCTGTCACCTACTGGGTTCACCCTAAAGTCTGTCACCTACTGGGTGCACCATAAAGTCTGTCACCTACTGGGTGCACCATAAACTCTATCACCTACTGGGTGCACCCTAACGTCTGTCACCTACTGGGTTCACCCTAAAGTCTGTCACCTACTGGGTGCACCATAAAGTCTGTCACCTACTGGATGCACCATAAAGTCTGTCACTGAGCTAGGAAATGCTCATAGGAATCCTTTCATACACCCTTAGAGTCCTTCCTTATATAACCATGAATACTAGTTCTACATCCCTTGGGCCTGAAGTTATATGCACATGCATCAATTATTAACAACTAATGTAAGGCCAGGGCAAGACATGCAAATTGTTTTAATATTATCTTTTAAATTAAACAACCTTAGAAACTCAAATACAATTTGCTAATCACAGAGAGTAAATAACCAACACTAGAGCTGATTTAAAGAGCTGCTTACGCAATATAAGGATTCAGTTGATTGGTTGCAGAGTGCTTTGAAGTGAACATGTAAATGAATAGCTGGATGTACAGGATGGATGTAGCTGGATGTTCAGCTAGAGATTTTGAGATTTTGATCTTCCTACACGAAGATCTCATTCACCGTAACATAACATCAAGTATTTGTGTCACTTTCCATTTCAAAGGGACCCGGTCTTGTGAAGAGGGAGATGACAACCTGCTCTTAATCTGCCTTCTATCCCCAGTTAGAATAACTCAGAGAGCAGAGCTTTCAGTGTGACTACGGTCTTTAACAGAGAGCACAGCCCCATGGGAGCCGGCCTAATGGTGCTGTGTGTGTGTGTGTGTGTGTGTGTGTGTGTGTGTGTGTGTGTGTGTGTGTGTGTGTGTGTGTGTGTGTGTGTGTGTGTGTGTGTGTGTGTGTGTGTGTGTGTGTGTGTGTGTGTGTGTGTGTGTGTGTGTGTGTGTGTGTGTGTGTGTACAGGAGGGCTCTGTAGTTCCTCCTCCCACGTAGGTCAGTGGGAATGCATTGGGGCTACATCCTGGACTCCACGTAGGGAAAAATAAATACAACCCCCAAAAACGCGTCTGCGTTCTCAAGCAGGAATGCGTCAGGGCATGGGAATATCACTCGCCCAAGAGGACACTTTGGCTGGGGTTGAAACTGCAGCTAACAGTTGGTGGTGGGAGAATCCCCCTCACCCTGCCCCCGCCACTCCGACAAATCCTTGTCTGCCACTATCGGCTTGCCCAGCAGCACTCACAAGGAGCTTGAGAGAACGTGTGTGGGAGGAGACCTCGCTTATATGTGCAGGTTTGCCTTGACTACAGCCCCCACTCCCTTCATAAACACACACTCTGTGAAACACTCACCCCATGTCCCTGCCCTTGCCTCCCTCTGTCCCCAGGGATGGTCTAATGTACTCAGAGCAGGAAGGCCTACGAACATGGCTTAGACAGCTGCCCAGCACTCCTGACAATTTATGAGAGAGAGAGAGAGAGAGAGAGAGAGAGAGAGAGAGAGATCGAGAGAGAGAGGTAGCTGAGAGTCGGAGGATGACAGGGCCTTTGGTTCATCAGGGTATGAAGAGCACATCGTTCCCACGGCGGGAAGGTCTACAAAGGTTAGACACTCTGACTGGACTGGGCAGACACTGGCTAGAATGATGAGCCAGGATAGTGCTCCAAGAGATCCAGACCCAGGGACCGCATGGAGAAGAAGGGGAGTAATAAGCAGTGGCCACTCATTAGTTCTGATAAGGCTGACAGGACAGGCCCTGTTGGGATGGATGGAGAGACTACCATAAACACTGTCTGGTCCACCAGACTGGTCCACCGTTAGACATGGGAGGAGACAACTCTACAGTGACAAGCTGAACCTTAACTACATTCATGTCATGTCACTGACTCTGACCTGGAGCTTCCTGACAAGATTCCACTGTAACACCCAAGAAATCATTCCTGGAATGAAGACAGCACTCTTGTAATGATTTGATTATGGAAATCAAACTGTAATTAGGATTTGATGTGATTTAATCTAAAAGAAACAAACAACAAAACACGTCTCAGCTAAACAGGATGATACTCTAAATTAAAGCTTTCAGTCAGAAAGGGGGAAAACCCAACGAATGAATCCTGCCCTGATTAAGTGCAAACTAGAAGTTTAGAAGTTACCAACTTAAACTTAATTTCTCCCAAAATGAATAATGTACAATCAGTTGTTCCTTTTAGCGATTATTCTTCTCTAAGAGTTAATTTCATTCTGCTTTATAAGGGTCTGGTCCTCGTCTAACCTCCACTTTGATCCAGTCTAATTGCCATTAGCTGGGAATAAATCCAACGTTTTTTTTTTCACCTCTTTCATTCAGAATGATATGCAAATGATATGGAAGGTAATTAAATGTGGTGTGTCTCGGTATGTTTAACGGTACATGGAAATGTTAGTTCAAGTGGTTTCAAAGTCTAGCAGCCAGGGGAAAGTAAGAGTAGAAATTGAAAGGGAAAATATATGCTCAGATGATTAGAACATGAAGTAGACTCTTAGCCTCAACTAAGTAGACCCTTAGCCTCAACTAAGTAGACCCTTAGCCTCAAATAAGTAGACCCTTAGCCTCAACTAAGTAGACTCTTAGCCTCAACTAAGTAGACCCTTAGCCTCAACTAAGTAGACCCTTAGCCTCAACTAAGTAGACCCTTAACCTCAACTAAGTAGACCCTTAGCCTCAACTAAGTAGACTCTTAGTCTCAACTAAGTAGAGCCTTAGCCTCAACTAAGTAGACCCTTAGCCTCAACTAAGTAGACCCTTAGCCTCAACTAAGTAGACCCTTAGCCTCAACTAAGTAGACTCTTAGCCTCAACTAAGTAGTGCCTTAGCCTCAACTAAGTAGAGCCTTAGCCTCAACTAAGTAGAGCCTTAGTCTCAACTAAGTAGAGCCTTAGCCTCAACTAAGTAGAGCCTTAGCCTCAACTAAGTTGACTCTTAGCCTCAACTAAGTAGACTCTCAGCCTCAACTAAGTAGACTCTTAGCCTCAACTAAGTAGTGCCTTAGTCTCAACTAAGTAGAGCCTTAGCCTCAACTAAGTAGCCTCTTAGCCTCAACTAAGTAGACCCTTAGCCTGCACTGTAAGAGCATAGTTGTAAGATCTGTTCTTTATTGCTATATTTGAATTTGCCCATTAATTAAAACTTCAAGTATCGCACCAGCAACCCCCCCCCCCCCCCCCCATGCTGCCAAGATGTTTCCTATTTAGCCAAGACATGAGAGACCAGCGCGACCAGAGAGTCCAGAGAGTCCAGAGAGACCAGAGAGGCTTTAGAGACCAGAGAGGCTTTAGAGAACAGAGAGTCCAGAGAGACCAGAGAGTACAGAGAGACCAGAGAGTACAGAGAGACAAGAGAGTGCAGAGAGTCCAGAGAGGCTTTAGAGGCCAGAGAGACCAGGGAGGCTTTAGAGCCCAGAGAGTCCAGAGAGTCCAGAGAGGCCAGAGCGTCCAGAGAGCCCAGAGAGTCCAGATAGGCTTTAGAAGCCAGAGAGACCAGGGAGTCCAGAGAGGCCAGAGAGGCTTTAGAGCCAAGAGAGGCCAGAGAGACCAGAGAGATCAGAGAGTTCAGAGAGTCTAGAGAGACCAGAGAGGCTTTAGAGTCCAGAGAGTCCAGAGACGCTTTAGACATCAGGGAGACCAGCAATACCAGAGAGCCCAGAGAGGCCAGATAAGCTTTAGAGCCCAGAGAGACCAGAGAGTCCAAAGACGCCAGAGAGCCCAGAGAGATCAGAGAGGCTTTAGAGGCCAGAGAGACGAGCGAGTCCAGATAGAGCCCAGAGAGTCCAGAGAGTCCAGAGAGACCAGAGAGACCAGAGAGTCCAGAGAGGCTTTAGAGACCAGAGAGTCCAGAGAGGCTTTTAGTGTCCAGGGAGTCCAGAGAGCCAGAGAGACCAGAGTGTACAGAGAGGCTTTAGAGGCCAGAGAAACCAGAGAGGCTTTAGAGTCCATGGAGTCCAGAGAGTCCAGAGAGGCCAGAGAGCCCAGAGAGTCCAAAGAGGCTTTAGAAGCCAGAGAGTCCAGAGAGGCTTTAGAGTCAGCGAGACCAGGGAGACCAGGGAGTCCAGAGAGGCCAGAGAGGCTTTAGAGCCAGCGAGACCAGAGAGTCCAGAGAGATCGGAGAGTTCAGAGATGCCATAGAGTCCAAAGAGGCTTTAGAGTTCATAGAGAACAGAGATGCCAGAGAGGCTATAGAGACCCGAGAGAGTCCAGAGAGGCCAGAGAGTCCAGAGAGCCAAGAGAGTCCAGAGAGGCTTTAGAAGACAGAGAGTCCAGAGAGTCCAGAGAGGCTTTAGAGCCAAGAGAGGCCAGAGAGACCAGAGAGATCAGAGAGTTCAGAGAGGCCAGAGAGACCAGAGAGGATTTAGAGTCCAGAGAGTCCAGAGACGCTTTAGACACCAGGGAGACCAGCAATACCAGAGAGTCCGGAGAGGCCAGAGAAGCTTTAGAGTCCAGAGAGACCAGAGAGTCCAAAGATGCCAGAGAGCCCAGAGAGGCCAGAGAGACCCGAGAGTCCAGAGAGGCTTTAGAGGCCAGAGAGACAAGAGAGTCCAGAGAGACTTTAGAGACAGGAGAGTCCAGAGAGACCAGCGAGTGCAGAAAGGCTTTAGAGGCCAGAGAAACCAGAGAATCCAGAGAGGCTTTAGAAGCCAGAGAGACGAGAGAGTCCAGAGAGGCTTTAGAGTCCAGAGAGACCAGAGATACCAGAGATCCCAGAGAGTCCAGAGAGCCAATAGAGGCCAGAGAGTCCAGCGAGTCCAGAGAGTCCAGATAGTGAAGAGAAACTTTAGAGCCCAGAGAGTCCAGAGAGACCAGAGAGGCCAGGGAGTCCAGAGAGGCCAGAGAGGCCTGGGAGACCAGGGAGGCCAGAGAGACCAGAGAGTTCAGAGAGTCCAGAGAGGCTTTAGAGACCAGAGAGACAAGAGAGCCCAGAGAGGCCAGAGAGCCCAGAGAGCCTTTAGAGGCCAGAGAGTCCAGAGATGCTTTAGAGCCCACGGAGGCCAGCGATGCCAGAGAGTCCAGAGAGGCCATAGAGAACAGAGAGACCAGAGAAGCTTTAGAGCCCCGAGAGTCCAGAGACCAGAGTGTCCAGAGAGTCCAGAGAGACCAGTGAGTCCAGAGAAGCATAGAAGCCAGAGAGGCTAGAAAGTCCAGAGAGGCCAGCCGAACTGAAGCATGCTGACACCTTAACCCTTACCCTAACCCAAACTCTGTGTATATGACTAGTAGTGTGTAGTTCTAACCCTAAAGCTTACTACAAACTATACGCAGATGCAAGGTTCGGAGTGCTGCAATGAAAGTGTTTGCCACAAAAGGGGAGGCTTCTTGTAATACGCTCCAGCATTCAACATACTTTTTTGTTATCTGAAAATTGAGACACGCCGTATCATTAGTTCAGCAGCCGTGGAGGCAGTGTTATCACTTGGTTCCTTGATCTGATCTATAGGCTATATAGGCTATTCATCTAAGTAGCCTATTTGCATTGATAACCAAATATAATATCTCAGCGACTGTTCAAACAGTAAACCAAACAACAAGAATCCATTTTTAAGCCAGCTAACCAGGCTACTAGCTAGCTACTATAAGCAAGGGAAGGTGACTCTTCCTTGTTTTCACAAAATGAAAAGACAAAAAAACTAAAAAAATTGCCTTTGTGAATGGGGTGGGAACGGCGAGGATATCGTGTTACCAAAAAGCTGTCTGCTACTCCAAAAGTCCCACTCCACCCACGTGTAAGCATGCATATAGATCAACGGAATTAAGCTGGAAGTAATCTTAACCCAAACTCTATGTACATGACTAGCATTGTGTAGAACCAACCCTGTGTACATGACTAGTAGTGTGTAGAGCTAACCCTGTGTACATGACTAGCAATGTGTAGAACTAACCCTGTGTACATGACTAGTAGTGTGTAGAGCTAACCCTGTGTACATGACTAGCATTGTGTAGAACTAACCCTGTGTACATGACTAGTAGTGTGTAGAACTAACCCTGTGTACATGACTAGTAGTGTGTAGAACTAACACTGTGTACATGACTAGTAGTGTGTAGAACTAAACCTGTGTACATGGCTAGCATTGTGTAGAACTAACCCGGTGTACATGACTGATAGTGTGTAGAACTAACCCTGTGTACATGACTAGCATTGCGTAGAACTAACCCTGTGTACATGACTAGTAGTGTGTAGAACTAACCCTGTGTACATGACTAGCATTGTGTAGAACTAACCCTGTGTACATGACTAGTAGTGTGTGGAACTAACCCTGTGTACATGACTAGTAGTGTGTAGAACTAACCCTGTTTACATGACTAGTAGTGTGTAGAACTAACCCTGTGTACATAACTAGTAGTGTGTAGAACTAACCCTGTGTACATAACTAGTATTGTGTGGAACTTAAGCTTACCCTAACCCTGTGTACATGACTAGTAGTGTGTAGAACTAACCCTGTGTACATGACTAGTAGTGTGTAGAACTAACCCTGTGTACATGACTAGTAGTGTGTAGAACTAACCCTGTGTACATGACTAGCATTGTGTAGAACTAACCCTGTGTACATGACTAGTAGTGTGTGGAACTAACCCTGTGTACATGACTAGTAGTGTGTAGAACTAACCCTGTTTACATGACTAGTAGTGTGTAGAACTAACCCTGTGTACATAACTAGTAGTGTGTAGAACTAACCCTGTGTACATAACTAGTATTGTGTGGAACTTAAGCTTACCCTAACCCTGTGTACATGACTAGTAGTGTGTAGAACTAACCCTGTGTACATGACTAGTAGTGTGTGGAACTAACCCTGTGTACATTACTAGTAGTGTATAGAACTAACCCTGTGTACATGACTAGTGGTGTGTTGAACTAAACCTGTGTACATGACTAGTGTTGTGTGGAACTAACCCTCTGTACATTATTATTAGTGTGTTCTGGTTATAGGCAACAGCACTGAACTGAACTGTCTTGGACAGCAGGCCTCAGTGTATAAGAGTTTTTAAGCTACAGCTGAATTGTATCCTCTTAAGGGAAATTGTGCCCCAATTTCCTAATCTGATAAAGCTTGTCTGTCTGACTCTGTTCCAGATCTCTTTCATTTGACCATTTGCTGAGATCACCTCAAACAGCTATTTAACTTTATCTGATGCAGTCTCGTGAAAGAAAAAAGTCGGGTCATTCCATGTGAACAAGTAGAGAAGTGGGGAACCTTTTCTGTTGTGGAAATAAACGATTCCTCTAAGCATTCTCCTCCTCTAAGAGCTGCCTTCTGACCTGTGTGTGTATCATCTTGTCTATTTTATTAAATATTTAGTCAGATGTCACTCAGTAACATACTCACTGTGACTTAGTTCTGGCTGTGAACTATATGTTCTCCAACAAGCCACATTAGTGCAAAAACGGACAATGCAGAAAGCTGCAGCTGTTTGGTTAACTATTTAGCAGTCTTATGCATTGACACTTTTTGCACTAACTCTTTTTACCTCTATGCACACACACTGGACTCTACCCACACACACACACTGAACTCAACCCACACACACACACTGGACTCTACCCACACACACACACTGGACTCTACCCACACACACACACTGGACTCTACCCACACACACACACTGGACTCTACCCACACACACACACTGGACTCTACCCACACACACACACTGGACTCTACCCACACACACACACTGAACTCAACCCACACACACACACTGGACTCTACCCACACACACACACTGGACTCTACCCACACACACACACTGGACTCTACCCACACACACACACTGGACTCTACCCACACACACACACTGGACTCTACCCACACACACACACTGGACTCTACCCACACACACACACTGGACTCTACCCACACACACACTGGACTCTACCCACACACACACACTGGACTCTACCCACACACACACACTGGACTCTACCCACACACACACACTGGACTCTACCCACACACACACACTGGACTCTACCCACACACACACACTGGACTCTACCCACACACACACACTGGACTCTACCCACACACACACACTGAACTAAAACCCACACACACACACTGGACTCTACCCACACACACACACTGGACTCTACCCACACACACACACTGAACTCAACCCACACACACACACTGGACTCTACCCACACACACACACTGGACTCTACCCACACACACACACTGGACTCTACCCACACACACACACTGGACTCTACCCACACACACACACTGGACTCTACCCACACACACACACTGGACTCTACCCACACATTCACACACACACTGGACTCTACCCACACACACACACTGAACTCAACCCACACACACACTGGACTCTACCCACACACTCACACACACACTGGACTCTACCCACACACTCACACACACACTGGACTCTACCCACACACTCACACACACTGGACTCTACCCACACACTCACACACACACTGGACTCTACCCACACACTCACACACACACTGGACTCTACCCACACACTCACACACACACTGGACTCTACCCACACACTCACGCACACACTGGACTCTACCCACACACTCACACACACACTGAACTCAACACACACACACAAACTGAACTCAACCCACACACACTGGACTCTACCCACACATTCACACACACACTGGACTCTACCCGCACACTCACACACACACTGGACTCTACCCACACACACACACTGAACTCAACCCACACACTCACACAAACACTGGACTCTACCCACACACACACACACACACTGGACTCTACCCACACACTCACACACAAACTGGACTCTACCCACACACACACACTGAACTCAACCCACACACTCACACACACACTGGACTCTACCCACACACTCACACACACACTGGACTCTACCCACACACTCACACACACACAGGACTCTACCCACACACTCACACACACACTGGACTCTACCCACACACTCACACACACACTGGACTCTACCCACACACTCACACACACACTGGACTCTACCCACACACTCACACACACACTGGACTCTACCCACACACACACACTGAACTCAACCCACACACTCACACACACACTGGACTCTACCCACACACTCACACACACACTGGACTCTACCCACACACTCACACACACACTGGACTCTACCCACACACTCACACACACACTGGACTCTACCCGCACACTCACACACACACTGGACTCTACCCACACACACACACTGAACTCAAACCCACACACTCACACACACTGGACTCTACCCACATACTCACACACACACACTGAACTCTACCCACACACTCACACACACACTGGACTCTACCCACACACTCACACACACACTGGACTCTACCCACACACTCACACACACACTGGACTCTACCCACACACTCACACACACACTGGACTCTACCCACACACTCACACACACACACTGGACTCTACCCACACACTCACACACACACTGGACTCTACCCACACACTCGCACACACACTGGACTCTACCCACACACTCACACACACACTGAACTCTACCCACACACTCACACACACACTGGACTCTACCCACACACTCACACACACACTGGACTCTACCCACACACTCACACACACACTGGACTCTACCCACACACTCACACACACACTGGACTCTACCCACACACACACACTGAACTCAACCCACACACTCACACACACTGGACTCTACCCACACACTCACACACACACTGAACTCTACCCACACACTCACACACACACTGGACTCTACCCACACACTCACACACACACTGGACTCTACCCACACACTCACACACACACTGGACTCTACCCACACACTCACACACACACTGGACTCTACCCACACACTCACACACACACACTGGACTCTACCCACACACTCACTTCGTACATCAGCTGATATCTCAAAGTGCTGTACAGAAACCCAGCCTAAAACCCCAAACAGCAAGCAATGCAGGTGTAGAAGCACGGTGGCTAGGAAAAACTCCCTAGAAAGGCCAAAACCTAGGAAGAAACCTAGAGAGGAACCAGGCTATGTGGGGTGGCCAGTCCTCTTCTGGCTGTGCCGTGTGGAGATTATAACAGAACATGGCCAAGATGTTCAAATGTTCATAAATGACCAGCATGGTCAAATAATAATAAGGCGTAGTCTTATGGCTTGGGGGTAAAAACTGTTGAGAATCCTTTTTGTCCTAGACTTGGCACTCCGGTACCATTTGCCATGCGGTAGTAGAGAGAACAGTCTATGACTGGGTTGGCTGGAGTCTTTGACAATTTTTAGGGCCTTCCTCTGACACCGCCTGGTATAGAGGTCCTGGATGGCAGGAAGCTTAGCCCCTTAGTGATGTACTGGGCCATACGCACTACCCTCTGTAGTGCCTTGCGGTCGGAGGTCAAGCAATTGCCGTACCAGGAGGTGATGCAACCAGCTGTTGCAGCTGTAGAACCTTTTGAGGATCTGAGGGCCAAATCTTTTTCGTTTCCTGAAGGGGAATATGCTTGAAAGTTCCTCTGTGGAGACGGGAGAACCTTCCAGAAGGACAACCATTTCTGCAGCACCCCACCAATCAGGCCTTTATGGTAGAGTGGCCATACGCAAGCCACTCCTCAATAAAAGGCACGTGACGGCCCGCTTCGAGTTTGCCAAAAGGCACCTAACCGACTCTCAGAGCATGAGAAACAAGCTTCTCTGGTCTGTTGAAACTGAGATTGAACTCTTTGGCCTGAATACCAAGTGTCACATCTGGAGGACACCTGGCACCATTCTTACGGTGAAGCATGGTGGTGGTAGCATCATGCTGTGGGGATGTTTTTCAGCGGCAGGGACTGGGAGACTAATCAGGATCGAGGGAAAGATGAACGGAGCAAAGTACAAAGAGATGCTCCAGAGCGCTCAGAACCTCAGACTGGGGTGAAGGTTCACCTTCCAACAGGACAACAACCCTAAGCACATAGCCAAGACAATGCAGGAGTGGCTTCGTGACAAGTCTGAATGTTTTTGAATGGCCCAGCCAAAGCCCAGACTTGAACATCTCTGGAGAGACCTGAAAATAGCTGTGCAGCGACGCTCCCCACCCAACCTGACAGAGATGGTGTGCCAAGCTTGTAGCATCATACACAAGAAGACTTGAAGCTGTAATCACTGCCAAAGGTGCTTCAACAAAGTACTGAGTAAAGGGTCTGAATACTTATGTAAATGTGATATTCCATTTTTAGTTAATTTTTAAATGCAATAATTTAAATCAAATAAAAACTGTTTTTGCTTTGTCTTTATGGGTTATTGTGTGTAGATTGTTTAGCGGAAAAAAACAATTCAATCCATTTTAGAATAAGTCTGTAACGTAACAAAATGTGGAAAAAGTCAAGGGGTCCGAATACTTTCCGAATGCGCTGTATCAACCTGAATGACCTTCTACCCCTGCACGTCGACCCGGTACTGGTACACCATGTATTTACATCGTCAGTCTATCATTGCTCATTGTGTATTTATTCCTTGTGTTACCATCTCTTTCTATAATTTTATTACTACTTTTATTATTATTATTATTATTTTGTATTCTGCTTTGTTGGAAAGGGCCCATAAGTAAGAATTTTACTGTTAGTCTATACCTGTTTTTTTACGACGCAGCTGACAATTCCAATTGTCACAAAGCCTGGGAATTATTTGTGATATTGTAGACCAGCCTACTGTACAATATACTGTATGATGCATACTGTACTATTGCATAATATTTGATCATTTTATTATGAGCAGATTAATAGATACTTGTACTGTCCAACTGAAGAATACAACAAATAAAATTTAAAAAAATGCCATTCTTGCATCAGTTTCCTGTTTCCTGTATTACTTCCTGTATGCTACCCAACCTTCCCATGATTATCCTCTTTGTTTACCCATGGCACTTGTTTTCATCATGGGCACGTAGCATCACGCCACATAGGTGAACGCTGGCAGATTGTGCTTACCTTTTATGTCCTACATTAGATGGTGACAAGGAAAAGAGCTTCTTACACCAAAATGAAAATCCTCTCGGTCTGTTTGAGTGCTTAGGCAGCCAACCAAATATACTCAGGTATCTGAGCACTGGCTCAATCACTATGATGAAACATCATCGGCAACTCTCATCATCTCCCCCTTCTCTCTCTCTCTCTCTCTCTCTCTCTCTCTCTCTCTCTCTCTCTCTCTCCCCACTTCTATTTCTCTCTCTACCTCCCTCTTGTAGCATTAACAACGCTCCTGGTTTGGACAAACACTCCCTGGCATGCGTGGTAATTAATTTAAGAGATTAATTAGACCAGGCCTTTTTTAATGTGGTGATACGAGCTTAGCGAATGGGACGCTTGGGTCAGAAATGGATCATTCCAGGGGTTTATAAATGCAATGTAGAAGTGAAGATGGAGATAAAGACTAATTCCCCTCAGCTCATCTGAGCTCTTTTATCTTCTGGTACTGTCCTGTCGTCATCTGCCTCCTATCTCTATGGCTATCTCTATGGCTATACAAAATCACCAACCTTAGTGAAGTGAACTCACACACACACACACATTAACTCTCTCCACAGCAGCTCAACAAGCCCTTGGTAAACAGTACTCCTCTAAGCAGGGCTTATTTTAAAACATGACAATTGACAGATGATGTGTTAAGAGACCTATGAATTAAGGGGCTTTGTTAAGTCCACCAACATTACCTTTTACTACGTTAGGCATTGTAAGCCTCTATCTCTACTGAACCCTGAGATAAGCCTGCAGCAGATGTGTGGGTGTTTACTATAGGGTTCTCTATTTGCAATATGATAGATACAAATGTTTCACTCTCTCTTGACAGGCTTCAATGTTTCCTTTTGGATTGACCATATGCCCCCCCAGTATTAAACACACTCAATTGACCTGTTATTGTGCATGGGCTTATAGTTCTGAATCTCTAATGTATACATTGTCCTGGCAAATCAAACTATTTACGGGTTAGGGAATGTGGCAATAAAAACATAATTCACTTCTGAGCTGTACCTTTGAAGATTCTGAGTGGTACTTCTATAGTAGCTTTAAATCTGCATTCAACATCTTAGAATGTGAGGAGTATGCCAACCAGCAATAGCCCCAACAGTATCAACATGACACAAATACCATCATATTAGTCTTGTCTTTGATAGTCTAGTCAGATAAGGTCCTGTCTAATAGTCCAATCAGATAAGGTCCTGTCTTTCATAGTCCAGTCAGATAAGGTCCTGTCTAATAGTCCAGTCAGATAAGGTCCTGCCTAATAGTCCAGTCAGATAAGGTCCTGTCTAATAGTCCAGTCAGATAAGGTCCTGTCTAATAGTCCAGTCAGATAAGGTCCTGTCTAATAGCCCAGTCAGATAAGGTCCTGTCTAATAGTCCAGTCAGATAAGGTCCTGTCTAATAGTCCAATCAGATAAGGTCCTGTCTAATAGCCCAGTCAGATCAGGTCCTGTCTAATAGTCCAGTCAGATAAGGTCCTGTCTAATAGCCCAGTCAGATAAGGTCCTGTCTAATAGTCCAGTCAGATAAGGTCCTGTCTAATAGCCCAGTCAGATAAGGTCCTGTCTAATAGCCCAGTCAGATAAGGTCCTGTCTAATAGCCCAGTCAGATAAGGTCCTGTCTAATAGTCCAGTCAGATAAGGTCCTGTCTAAAAGCCCAGTCAGATAAGGTCATGTCTTTGATAGCCCAGTCAGATAAGGTCCTGTCTAATAGTCCAGTCAGATAAGGTCCTGTCAATAGCCCAGTCAGATAAGGTCCTGTCTTTGATAGCCCAGTCAGATAAGGTCCTGTCTAATAGCCCAGTCAGATAAGGTCCTGACTAATAGCCCAGTCAGATAAGGTCCTGTCTTTGATAGCCCAGTCAGATAAGGTCCTGTCTAATAGTCCAGTCAGATAATGTAATGTCTTTGATAGCCCACTCAGATAAGGTCCTGTCTTTGATAGCCCAGTCAGATAAGGTCCTGTCTAATAGTCCAGTCAGATAAGGTCCTGTCTAAAAGCCCAGTCAGATAATGTCATGTCTTTGATAGCCCAGTCAGATAAGGTCCTGTCTTTGATAGTACAGTCAGATAAGGTCCTGTCTAATAGCCCAGTCAGATAAGGTCCTGTCTAAAAGCCCAGTCAGATAATGTCATGTCTTTGATAGTCCAGTCAGATAAGGTCCTGTCTAACAGTCCAATCAGATAAGGTCCTGTCTAATAGCCCAGTCAGATAAGGTCCTGTCTTTCATAGTCCAGTCAGATAAGGTCCTGTCTAATAGCCCAGTCAGATAAGGTCCTGTCTTTCATAGTCCAGTCAGATAAGGTCCTGTCTAATAGCCCAGTCAGATAAGGTCCTGTCTAATAGCCCAGTCAGATAAGGTCCTGTCTAATAGCCCAGTCAGATAAGGTCCTGTCTAATAGCCCAGTCAGATAAGGCATTTGATAGTCCAGTCAGATAACCCTTCTATGGCATACAGTACTTTGGAATTAGGGTTTCACATGCGATATGAAAGCACGAGCTGTGTCACGAGCTGTGTCACAACCCTGTTCAAACCCCATTCTCTCTCTCACAAGATTTGATTAACGCACAATGATGGTGTCTGAGATTAGAGAGAAATATATCTCATTTCAATAAAACCATCCGCGAGTCTGTCACCCAGAAAGTCACGCCGCCGCTTTGTTCTCTGTCGCTGAGAAACGTTCTTTGTTAACATATTTATTGAATTTGTTAAGGGTATTAGTTACAGTATGTCCACATTACTTTTCCACTGAGTTATCTAGCTCACTGGCTTTTGAACATTCTTCGGAGGAATTACGTTCTTCAGAACAGCTGTACAGTTAGATCCATAATTATTGGTACCCTTGATAATCATGTGCAAAAACTATATGAATGATACAAATATTATATAATACAAATACCGAGCTCTATTGCATGCTCAAAAAAATTGGGAAATAATATTATTTTATATAATACAATTGCTCATTTTGTTAAAAATCCCACAAAGGATGTGGGTCGAAATGATTGTCACCCGTTTTCAATATTCCAGCACCCTCCCCCAGCGAGGATAACAGCACTGAGCCTTTTTCTCAAATGTTTTATGAGTTTGAGAACACATTGGGAGGGATCTTAGACCATTCCTCCTTACATAATCCTTCCAGATGCCTGATATCCTTCGCCTGCTCTTATTGACTGCCCCTCTCAATTCAAACCACAGGTTTTCAATGGATTTCAAGTCCAGAGACTGAGATGGCCATTGCAAAATGTTGATTTTGTGGCCAATGAACCATTTCTTTGTGGATTTTGGTTAGTGCCTAAGGTTATTGTCTTGCTGTAAGATCCACTTGTGGTCAAGTGTCAGACTCCTGGCAGAGGCAACCAGGTTTTTGGCTAAAATGTCCTGGTACTGGGTAAAGTTCATGATGCCATTGACCTTAACAAGGGCCCCAGGACTAGGGGAAGCAAAATTGCCCCATAACACACAAAAATTCAAGACCGTATTTTACCGTAGGCACAAGGTACTTTTCTGTATATGCTTCTATTTTTTAATGCCAAACCCACCACTGGTGGGCGTGGCCAAAGTGCTCTGTTTTCGTGTCATCTGACCATAGCACCACCAGGACTTTGATAAACGGCATTGGCACTTGGATTGGAACTGATGCTATGGTCAGATGACATGAAAATAGAGCTCTTTAGACATGCACACCAGTGCACACCAATGCCGTCTGAACATGCTTTGGATGAATTGTGTTATTTACTAGCGATGTATGTTCCTCAAATTGGTTTGTGAATAAATCAAAGGTAAGTCTATTCCACTTTCTTTCTTTCTTTGTTTTCTTTGTTTTTTTCACTCATAGTTTCCTGTTACCAATACTCAGGAAATGGCATATGGAACACTTCCTCATTCAACTGTATTTTCAATTTTGGACAAAACCGTGGTGCTTTTTTACTGCAAAAAAAACAACAACAGGGTCTCAGGTATACGTCGGTATCTGGTGGGAAAAGACGATCAAGGGAGATCCTTTCCACCTGCAACCTCTTCACTCACACACACACTAACACACACACACATACACACACTAACACACACACACACACACACACACACACACACACACACACACACACACACACACACACACACACACACACACACAAACAACCCCTCCTCACAGTCGGCCTACAGGGTTCAAGTGGCTAATGGTAGACAGGCCGCCACTTTGTAGCAATTACTGTGTGACTGTTTGACCCCAGCATTTCTTACAAAGAGGACCTCCACTTCTCACTAATTCTTTGTCTCACATACTGTACATGTTCACAAAGTGAGCCACAGTCAATACGTAAAGGCTTAACTAAAGCTTAGCACTAAAAGTTAACAATGTGTATGTCGTTCCTTTGTCATTCTTATACTTCATTACCATTAGATAAAAACAAAAAAAAATTGTATCAACTTCACAGAAATCCACAGTCCATGCTTTTTGTGTACCCTACATAGCTGCTGCACATACAAAACATGCTGTTGAGAGTATGAACAACAGTGAAATTACTAATTTGACTGACAACAGGGGAGGCTTGGATCTTCCAAACCGTCATCTTTCTCTGAAAGAGATAAACTGGTTGTGGTGTTTTTTTTACTCCAAGCCTTAATCCCTCAACCACAGAGCACAGCGTTACATCCGGTGTTGGACAGGAATCCAACAAATATTTATGTGGAGTACTGCCCTGCATTTACAGACCCATTATCTGAAACAAAATGTCTCCCCCTCAACAGTGTTTCATTCCAAATTACGTTATCCCAAGTCTGCTCCAACTCTGATGGTTTAACAGCTCCTTAGGTGTTTCTCCGGACTGTTCAGACAAAGACCAGGGACGTGACACAGCCTAATGGCTCATTCCTTTACTTTATCATTTGAGCTCAGGGAAGAAACAGACCAAGGTTTACATAACAGCCGAGTGTTCGCTGAGCTGGATGAGCATCTGAAGAGCTCCGATTGGCTCCCTTCCCCTGTCACTTTCTCCAGTGAGTTATGTTCGATGTCACCCCACATGCCCTCGCTATCATCAGTGATAATTACCTCGTAAAAAAGGACACACACTCTGCCTCCCTTCTGGGGTCATCAGACCAGAGCTTTTTTTCCCCCCTTTCACTCGTAGTTTCCTGTTACCAACTGCATGAACTCCTCACATGTCTCTTGCTTTATCTGGGCCCCTGGGAAAGCACATGTAAACTCTCTCTCTCTCTCTGTCCATCTACATACACACAGACACACACAGACACACAGACACACAGACACACACACACACACACACACACACACACACACACACACACACACACACACACACACACACACATACACACACACACACACACACACAAACAACTCAATACAAAGTTCTAAGGTAACCAGTAATTTAACAAATTAACAATGCTCTAAAAATAGAATATCGTCAAAAGTGATTTTGATGTTATTACTCCTCCACCTCATCCCCTGCTCCAATAGGACATACCCCTAGGCCCTGCTGCCAGGGACCCCTTGAGTCTGCCACTCTTATATGACTGGGCCGAATGACTGATTTAGACACAGCTTTTCCCCCAGCCCATTTGTCCCCGCTGTGATCCTGTCAGCAGACTATACAGCTGGCTGTCAATACATGGGCTGAACCCTGTCATGTGGAGACAGGAGGGTGTTCACTGACACTGGTGTTCCACACGTACCATACAGGCATTCCACTTCATACTGTTAGTTAGACTGCTGGGTCAGCAGTGAGGAAAATAGAAGAGAGGAGAGGGGAGGAAAGGCTTCAGTATAACAATATAACACGTTCCATCACGCAAGGCAGAAACCGTAATGCAGAGAGCTCTGCTGCAGGGACTCATTCAATGAAATGGACAGCTGAGAAACGGATGCAATCATCTGAGTTGTAAAAGAAATATAAGGAAGTTGAAAACGTTATGATTGGACACAGACAAATAAAATAACACAAAGAAGGAGATGTTGAAAGTCTCACGTAGCCAGAGAGAAGAACCGTTGAAATGGCAATATGGAAAATACCTGAACAAATTTGTGTGTGTCCCAATGGCATTGAGAGTTTCGCCTGCTGAGGGAAATCAGGAGTGTGCTACAAAAGCTGAAAATTGAGAAATAGAAAATATGAATACAAACACACACCTTGGCTTGGATAACGCCATTACCTCATCTTCTCTAATACAATAGACTACAGGATGAGAGGACAGAAAGAATGGGTGCTTCGAGGATCTTTCCAGGATAATAGTGCTGTCCTCTCCTGGAATGAGCACTCTAGTATAGCTGCTCATCCATGACCTCCAAATGAACCCAAACCAGGGGAAATAATACCAATAGTACTGAATCCATTTAATATCGTCTAGAATCCTTGTCAGTGAGCTGCATCTGACTTATAATTCATAACAGACCAAGTTCCTCACTGCTTCTACATCTGCATTGCTCGCTGTTTGGGCTTTTAGGCTGCGTTTCTGTTTAAGCACGTTGTGACATCTGCTGATGTAAAAAGGGGCTTTATAAATACCGTTGATTGATTTGATTGATCAACACTTTCCGTGTTACAGCTGTAGAACGTAGCGGAGGTGACGTATTAGCGGAGGTGACGTATTAGCGGAGGTGGCCATGGTGACGTATTAGCGGAGGTGACGTATTAGCGGAGGTGGCCATGGTGACGTATTAGCGGAGATGACGTATTAGCGGAGATGACGTATTAGCGGAGATTACGTATTAGCGGAGATGACGTATTAGCGGAGGTGACGTATTAGCGGAGGTGACGTATTAGCGGAGGTGACGTATTAGCGGAGGTGGCCATGGTGACGTATTAGCGGAGATGACGTATTAGCGGAGGTGGCCATGGTGACGTATTAGCGGAGGTGGCCATGGTGATGTATTAGCGGAGGTGACGTATTAGCGGAGGTGGCCATGGTGACGTATTAGCGGAGGTGACGTATTAGCGGAGGTGGCCATGGTGACGTATTAGCGGAGATGACGTATTAGCGGAGGTGGCCATGGTGACGTATTAGCGGAGGTGACGTATTAGCGGAGGTGACGTATTAGCGGAGGTGACGTATTAGCGGAGGTGACGTATTAGCGGAGGTGGCCATGGTGACGTATTAGCGGAGGTGGCCATGGTGATGTATTAGCGGAGGTGACGTATTAGCGGAGGTGGCCATGGTGACGTATTAGCGGAGATGACGTATTAGCGGAGGTGAAGTATTAGCGGAGGTGGCCATGGTGACGTATGAATTATTGTGTTTAATGTTGAGGTTCACTTCCAGCTCTGCGCAACTCCTATTCCCATGCTCCCTCAACTTTTCCAGCCGAACAACTAGAGCCGTACTACATAAGCACTGTCATGTTGAATCAACAGTTATTGAATAAACCTCTGTGTTGCTGTTAACCTGACTCAGATGTAGAGCAGCAAGGTGAAGCAGTCTCCTGAACGATTCTAATGTTTTCCTCTCATTAAAGGGTGCAGCCAACCAGAGAGACACAGTCTGGATGCAAATGAGTACGCAGTCGGTAGGTTGCTCAATGTAATGCTCTAATTAGGGCAATTTGATCAAATCTCCTCCAGTTATTAGACATAGTTATGTTTCCTTGATCTGTCTTCCCTCCTGATTGTTGATATGATGAAGACAACATGCTGAGAGCCAAAGAACTCCACTGTGGTTTCTTGTGTCTTACCTGTGGTTGAAATCAACTAAATGTACAAAATGAGTATTGATGAAAATTATTTGAATATGAAAAGCCTACACGATTCGTTGCATCAATCAATATTTTTCTTGTCATATTAAAATTGCAAAACGTACATTAAGTTACTGTTATACCTATGTAATAACTCTGTAATTACTGAACTATAACGGATACTTGTGCTTTGGAACAAGCGATACTCAATATGACAGATGAACTACAGTACAGGCTATATGGTATATTATTCGTATAACTACATTTCATCAACAAAGTCAGAATTGTGAATGAAGAGTTGTACTGTCTACAGACAAGAGTCATGTGAATTCACACTGAGTCTTGTCTGGGATGGATCTTTGATGTTTATTACAAGGCCTCAGGCTTCTGTCAGGAGAAGAGAACGATAGGAGGGAGGGAGGGAGGGGACGGAGGGAGGGAGGGAGGTAGGGAGAAGAGAACGATAGGAGGGAGGGAGGGAGGGAGGGAGGGAGGGAGGGAGGGAGGGAGGGAGGGAGGGAGGGAGGGAGGGAGGGAGGGAGGGAGGGAGGGAGGGAGGGAGGGAGGGAGGGAGGGAGGGAGAGGGAGGGAGGTACTTTTTGAAGAGGTGCTTTTGGAAGACGGGCAGGGACTCTGGTGTCCTAGCTTCAGGGGGTAGCTGGTTCCAACGTTGGAACGTAAGATAACAGGAAAGGGTATATAGTATAAAGCACACTTAGGCTTACACACTCAGTAAAATAGTATTCTGCCCAGATCTTGTATGTTTACAGCTTGTGATGTTACAGGAGCTCCTAACACACCTTTAGAATGCATTTGTCACACAGTTATAAAGTAGATATTTGATTTCAGTCAACAATGGTAGCATTTAATGTCCAATGGGACACGTCCACAGACGCACACACACACACACACACACACACACACACACACACACACACACACACACACACACATACACACACACACACAGTGTTGGGAGACGTCAGGTGGTGTTAACTCAGCACTGGTCCCACAGGGACAGCTCGTGGGTAAGGTAGTCTGCCACAGACCTGATTGCTAACCAGACACTAGCCATGCTATTCCCACATGCTCAGGCCATTGTGTAGAATTTACTAGGGTCATCACTAGGTTAGTGACCATGCCGTGTAAAGGGTTAGATAAGTGGTTTCTATGTAATCTGTGTGTCACTAATTAAGACACTAACTGAGCAATCACTTTAGCTTACTGTTTCCTCTGCTATTTTAAATGAGTGGTGGGAAACAGAGGTTCCCCCATTATAGCGTCTATCTGTCAGCATTACAGGCCCACACTAACCCTCTCTGCCAAATCTTGGCAGCAAATTCCCATATCTAGTGGGAAGCTGAATGTGTCAGCTTAAATTATTATGTTTATAGAACTTGAAGTACTCTCAAATGCCCTTCCTTCACTCACAGGGTATTCCTTCCCTCACTAGCATGGTATTCCATAATTCCTTCACTAGCAGGGTATTCCTTCCCTCACAAGCAGGGTATTCCTTCCTTCACTAGCAGGGTATTCCTTCCTTCACTAGCAGGGTATTCCATCATTCCTTCACTAGCAGGGTATTCCTTCCTTCCTTCACTAGCGGGGTATTCCTTCCTTCCTTCACTAGCAGGGTATTCCATCATTCCTTCACTAGCAGGGTATTCCTTCCTTCACTAGCAGGGTATTCCTTCCTTCCTTCACTAGCGGGGTATTCCTTCCCTCACTAGTAGGGTATTCCTTCCCTCACAAGCAGGCTATTCCTTCCTTCCTTCACTAGCAGGGTATTCCTTCCCTCACTAGCAGGGTATTCCTTCCTTCATTCACTAGCGGGGTATACCTTCCCTCACTGGCAGGGTATTCTTTCCCACACTAGCAGGGTATTCCTTCCTTCACTGGCAGGGTATTCCTTCCCTCACTAGCAGGGTATTCCTTCCTTCACTAGCAGGGTATACCTTCCTTCCCTCACTACCAGGGTATTCTTTCCTTCCCTCACTACCAGGGTATTCCTGGAAAGTTGTAGATTTAGAAACTTGAAGATGTTATAGGAATGTAGTTGGCCATGTTGTTGTATTCCTGTCCATGATTAATGTGCAGAATATTTGTTTTAAATCATGCGTCATTTTTTTCTCTCTCCAAGAATTCAATATATATAGTAAATACAAGGCATGTGTTCCATCAACATGCAACATAATTTAAAATTCAAAATAAAATCCCCTGTGGTCATGTGTAGACTAGTTATTTGCCATAGTCCATTTCCAGTCAGAGAGAGCAGAGGGCCCTTCACAACGATCTGTTATGGTGTTACATCTTTCATCTGTTTTAGCCTTGTGCTGCTGGTGCCCCGGGGCCCAGTCTGGTCTCTTAAGGCTGTGTGTTATCCCCTGGGGTGAGGTGGGGATCAGGGCCCCTCGGTGTCTCCGGCCCAGAACAAGAAGAGCCCACTCAGACCAGACCCAGTGAACAGGGCATCATTGATCGGTGATATCTGAAAGGGTCACATCTGGGCCAAACCTCCACAAGCAGCCTACTGTGTCGCCACAGATCCCCTTCGCTTATGAAATCAAACGCACATTCACAACTGCCTGTGGTTCTCCTCTGTCCTCATTCCTCGGTCCTTTCACATCCAAATCGCCTCCTCTGGGGACAAGGAGAGGATCAAATCATTATCTGTTCTGCCCTTTTGAAAAACACGTTGATTTGTCTCCATGAGACGTGTTTTTTTTTTCTTGGGAATATAAGAGTAAATCACAGCAGGCTGTTGAAACAACAGGAAAGCCTTTGGGACTATCCAGCTTCCTGTGACGAGACTTGACACTTGTGCTGCTTTAGCAAAAATGCAGTGCTTTAGTATCCAAGGGTGTCCTCAAAATCATTGGAATTATCACAATGTACAAATGTCCTCAAATTATCGATGACATACTTTTTATTATTATCCTTATTCACATGTGTTTTTCTAAAGGATCAATATCATTACACTCATTTAGAACATGTCCAATGTAGAATATCAGAAAGAAAAGTAAAGATCTGACACTCACTCCAGAACTTCTCTTTCTTAAAGTTTTGCTTTGGCCTAGTTGTTGAGTTCAAGAAGGTCACTCATGGACCATGCTAGGGACAAGTGTTGAGGATAATAGCATGGGAAGTAAGCACGAGATGGTCACTTAATGATTCACAGGAGAGGAGCTGCATACTGTGCCCGGAACATTCAGCAGCTTCTAATGGCTTCGGGCTTCTTACAGGCCGTTCATCCGGTGGGTCAGTGGAGGCAGATGTTCATCGGCGTCAATGAATGGTCTTAATCCTAACCTTGAGGACGTGCTGGGAACTCCGCTGTAAACCATCGCTCTGAGAGACCCAACTTCCTGTTGATTCCTGTAATATTGTATACAACCAACACAACGTATCATACAGTCATTTGCCTCATCTTCTTGGCTCATCCTCAGGCTGTTTGTACTGACTTCCATGAACTAATATAATAACTCGAAAAAATCTAGTGATGCTGCCTTCATTTGCATCCTCTCTTCCCTCATGGATTAGGGTTAGAGTCAAACGAGTTAAAGCCGCAGCACATCTCTGTGATTTATGGTTACTTTTAGCGAGACGCACAAACTTAAACAGTGAGCCTCTTTAAGCCTTAGGCCTGAGGAAGATCCGTACAGCGTCCACATTGATGTATGTTGTCAGTTGTCCCTGGTCTCGCAGTGCACAGCTGTGACCAGCGGCCCTGGGCATCATGCCTGTGATGCCCAGGGACCTCCCTGCTCTATCGGGTCGCCATGGTCACCACTGACCTCCTAGCTCGGGGTAAGTGTGACTCTAAAAACAACAAGAGGTACGGGGGGGACACATACACACTCCGACAGGTGTCTCTAGGCCATCTGTCCTGTGTGAGCGCTCTGGCAGGTGTCTCTAGGCCATTTGTTCTGTGTGAGCGCTCCGGCAGGTGTCTCTAGGCCATATGTCCTGTGTGAGCGCTCCGGCAGGTGTCTCTAGGCCATCTGTCCTGTGTGAGCGCTCCGGCAGGTGTCTCTAGGCCATCTGTTCTGTGTGAGCGCTCCGGCAGGTGTTTGTAGGCCATCTGTCCTGTGTGAGCGCTCCGGCAGGTGTCTCTAGGCGATCTGTTCTGTGTGAGCGCTCCGGCAGGTGTTTGTAGGCCATCTGTCCTGTGTGAGCGCTCCGGCAGGTGTCTCTAGGCCATCTGTCCTGTGTGAGCGCTCCGACAGTTGTCTCTAGGCCATCTGTTCTGTGTGAGCGCTCCGGCAGGTGTCTCTAGGCCATCTGTCCTGTGTGAGCGCTCCGGCAGGTGTCTCTAGGCCAGCAGATGCAAAGGAAGATGCAGAGGGATGGATGACACTTGTCTGTTGACCTGTATGTCACACGCATTCCTTTACCAACTATTCTTCATATACTGCATATCCATTTATGTAAAAAAAACAAAAAAAATCCTCAGTTTTATAACACCTGCTTCCTAAAAGCTTTAAAAATCAGTGGTGATATGTGTAATTCTATATATATGCAGGGTACGAGCATACTGTACATAAACTGTGGGACTGTGAGGAAATTGTCTTTATTTCTGTAAAATCTCCTCCACCCACGCACAACATTGCTATCCCCTAGCTAAAATGTAATAACATGCAATTGCGAGGTTAAGTATTGATTATTTCCACAGTTCAGTACAGTGGCATACTGTTCATGCTGGGAGCTGTTTGTGTTTCTGTTCTGTTTTAGACACAAACTCTGCAGAGTGAGTTGTTGGCTGCTTCATCATTTCATTAATGCTTCCTTCACAAGGGCATTGATATGGTAGGTTCAGAAAGGAGAAGATGTCTCACGGCACAAAGACTTGGGAAACAGTTCGATCACATCATTAAAAAACACTGGCACATCTGGAGCACTGACCCACAACTGGAAAAGATGTTTAAACGACCCCCGCGGGTAGTTTTTTCGACGCGTCCCAAACATCAGTCAAATGGTGGTGAGGACTGATCTTCCACCAGTGCCATGTAGCACCTTCCTGGACAATGTGCCGGATGGTAACTATAGATATGGCCAATATCCCCAGTGTAACTTTACCAACAAATGCACAATGTTCAATCACCACATCACGGGCAAGACCATTAAGATTAAGAGTATCATCACGTATTCTACAAAAATAATTGGCATTCCTGACAAAGTGTGTTCTCTGAAAACAAGAATAGCAGAATACAGGAGTAATGACCGGGACCCTTGACCAGAGAAACCCAGTGGCCGCGCATGTCATGGAGGCCCATCATTACGGCAGCTCTCTGACATACATTGGTATGGAACATGTTAAGACTCCTAGACTCTGTATGTTGCTCTGGATGGGAGTCTGTGTGTTGCTCTGGATGGGAGTCTGTGTGTTGCTCTGGATGGGAGTCTGTGTGTTGCTCTGGATGGGAGTCTGTGTGTTGCTCTGGATGGGAGTCTGTGTGTTGCTCTGGATGGGAGTCTGTGTGTTGCTCTGGATGGGAGTCTGTTAAATGACACAGCGTCTTTACTGCAAGTATAGTGTTTGTTTTATATATTCAATTTGAAAAATCAAAAAAACTCCTAGAAGACGGGGGGGATACTGATAATCTATTACTGAGAAAATAATTTTTATTTGATTCACTGTTTGTCCACCATGTCTCCTAAAGGTCTGAACCAAGAGTTTGATGTCAGACCATTTCTTACATGAATATGTTACGTTGATTTGTCCGGCCATCCAGGACTCCACTTGGTCATTTTGTCTATATGTATATATTAGACTCTGTGACAACTACATGTGCCCATCTCATTGATTTCAAATGAATAGAGGGACACAAGTTGTTTTGTTAATATGGTATTCCAACAGTTTTCAACTTCATGTTTTTTACTGTTGCCTAGGTTTTAACTCGCCCGATTTAAATGTGTATAATCTTTTATGATTCATTAATGAATTATGATTGACTGTGCACAACTGTGAAGTGAAGTAAATTGTTTGCACCCCCACCATGTGTCATGTGCGTAATGGTCATGTGAGGTAAAATTTGTATATTTGGGGATGTGAGCACTCAGTATGTTTGACCTGACGAAGATTCGGTTCAGATTGAAACATTGTCAGTAAAGCTGTGAATGAAGAGCATAAACAGTGTCCTGTTCTTTACTAGTATTCTTCATTAGCCCAGCATACGTTTTTAAAGATTATGCGTATGACCACAGACATCCCTTCAACAGCGCACACACACATACACACACACACGCAGAAACACACAGCACACATAAGCACGCAGAAACACACACAACACAGGCACAGGCAGAGGGGAGCAGAACAGAGCTGGTAAGCTGGCCCTCTACCCCCTTTGTGTTTTATCATGTGTAAGACTACCAGACCACACATGTGAGTGAGTGAGTGAGTGAGTGAGTGAGTGAGTGAGTGAGTGAGTGAGTGAGTGAGTGAGTGAGTGAGTGAGTGAGTGAGTGAGTGAATGAGTGAGTGAGAGAGAGTGGGTTGTGCCGTGGCGGAGATCTTTGTGGGCTATACTCTGCATTTTCTCAGGATGGTAAGTTGGTGGTTGAAGATATCCCTCTAGTGGTGTGGGGGCTGTGCTTTGGCAAAGTGGGTGGGGTTATATCCTTCCTGTTTGGCCCTGTCTGGGGGTGTCCTCGGATGGGGCCACAGTGTCTCCTGACCCCTCCTGTCTCAGCCTCCAGTATTTATGCTGCAGTAGTTTATGTGTCGGGCGGATAGGGTCAGTTTGTTATATCTGGAGTACTTCTCCTGTCCTATTCGGTGTCCTGTGTGAATTTAAGTATGCTCTCTCTAATTCTACCTGACACGATGACTCCTTGCTGTCCCCAGTCCACCTGGCCGTGCTGCTGCTCCAGTTTCAACTGTTGGCCATGTTCTGTTATAATCTCCACCCGGCACAGCCAGAAGAGGACTGGCCACCCCACATAGCCTGGTTCCTCTCTAGGTTTCTTCCTAGGTTTTGGCCTTTCTAGGGAGTTTTTCCTAGCCACCGTGCTTCTACACCTGCATTGCTTGCTGTTTGGGTTTTTAGGCTGGGTTTCTATACAGCACTTTGAGATATCAGCTAATGTACGAAGGGCTATATAAATTGATTTGATTTGATTTGATTTGATTAGAGAGAGAGAGAGAGAGAGAGAGAGAGAGAGAGAGAGAGAGAGAGAGAGAGAGAGAGAGAGAGAAGGAGAGAAGGAGAGAATGAGAAAGAAAGAAAGGCTAATGAGAGGTGATGTAAACCTGTTGTTGAGCAAACAGACCTGCCACAGGGAATTGGGCACACCAAGCGCCTCTCAGGGGAAGTCACATGAGATCAGGAGGCAGGAGCTGTACAGTATGTGGAGGTAGAGGGAAAGGAAGGCCAAGGGGAGGCCACATGAGATCAGGATGCAGGAGCTGTACAGTATGTGGAGGTAGAGGGAAAGGAAGGCTAAGGGGAGGTCACATGAGATCAGGAGGCAGAAGATGTACAGTATATGGAGGTAGAGGGAAGGAAAAGCTAAGTCAGGCTGGCTGGAAGCACAGTGACAGCCTCAGGAGCAGGCTCAGTGCTCAGTGAGCCGTCTGGCCCTCAGCCAGGTGCAGGCGTGTGCCAGGTGCTCAGTGTCCACTGGGATGACTGCAACTCACTGATCCATGACAGAGAGAGGAGGGGGGAGGAGAGATAGAGAGGGTGAAGAGAGAGAGGGTGGAGAGAGAAAGGGTGGAGAGAGAGAGAGAGAGAGAGAGAGAGAGAGAGAGAGAGAGAAATAGAAAGCATTACGTAACATCGTTGACCCATATTCCAGTAGGCAGGAATTACCTGCTTTGACTGGCAGGCACAGTGAGTCAATGGGGCAGGTGAAACGTAATCGAGGAACAATGACATCACACTTTGTGCTGCTGCATGGCATGAGGGAAACAGGCTTGTGTTGTTGTGCTATGTTGGGATGGGGATTCTCTGCTGTACGTCTGAGGTGACTGTGTGTGAATTTACGAATTCATGAAAAAGAAATGTTGCGTCGAATCGTCAACTGGCAACCCCTCCATTATGGGATTAATTAATACATAAACAACCATTACAATAATTCACTATAGTAATTAAATGCTCATTCTTCTTCCGGTGTTCTCTGCATCGCATAAAGAATGAAACAAATGTAAGGTAAAAATCAATAAATAATAGTAAATAATGTGTGTTGTGTTGACTGCACATCTGAGATGACTGTGAGTGTTGTTGTGTTGACTGCACATCTGAGATGACTGAGTGTTGTTGTGTTGACTGCACATCTGAGATGACTGTGAGTGTTGTTGTGTTGACTGCACATCTGAGATGACTGTGAGTGTTGTTGTGTTGACTGCACATCTGAGATGACTGAGTGTTGTTGTGTTGACTGCACATCTGAGATGACTGTGAGTGTTGTTGTGTTGACTGCACATCTGAGATGACTGTGAGTGTTGTTGTGTTGACTGCACATCTGAGATGACTGAGTGTTGTTGTGTTGACTGCACATCTGAGATGACTGTGAGTGTTGTTGTGTTGACTGCACATCTGAGATGACTGTGAGTGTTGTTGTGTTGACTGCACATCTGAGATGACTGAGTGTTGTTGTGTTGACTGCACATCTGAGATGACTGTGAGTGTTGTTGTGTTGACTGCACATCTGAGATGACTGTGAGTGTTGTTGTGTTGACTGCACATCTGAGATGACTGTGAGTGTTGTTGTGTTGACTGCACATCTGAGATGACTGAGTGTGTTGTTGTGTTGACTGCACATCTGAGATGACTGTGTGTGTTGTTGTGTTGACATGGGATCAAAAAAATATAGCAGAATTGTAGGAAATATGAAATACTGTACGAGTTTGTTGATAGCAACAGAACCAGAATGTCTTCAGTGAATATACAGTATGCTAACATCTGTTTTAATAAGATTAGCAGTGTTATCAAATCAAATATTGCAAATCAGTGTAATTTGACTGAAAATTCGATTTTTATTAGAATATTTACAGTTTATATATCTGATGGTCTTTTTTCAATACATGTCAAAGGCACAGAATCTAAAGTTCTCCATCTAATCCTCCTATGAACTATCACAAGAGTTAAGATGGCTTCCATCATCATTATATAGACTAATGACATCATGTTTGATGACATCATGTGCGACGCGTCTTGATTTGCGTGCCGTTACACTGACCATTTAATCTCTTCAAATGGAAGAGTATCGTTGAGCTGCCTACTGCATGGTCCCGTTCATTAGACCTTAAAGTTGAACGTCTCTGTACCAAGTATCTAAAGACATAAATATTGATGCTCCAACTTCAGCATGCAAACGATACCTTATCAATATTCTATTATAAGGAATCAAACTACTTATAGTAAGTAGTAAGTTAAATATGGCAGTATTGTTAAATATTGCATGAAAAACAGTCATAGTTAAAAGTTGTTTGTTGATACGACTTTAAACCCTAAGCCTCTGTTTACACCAAGATAAACTCTCACATTCATATGGTGAACTGAAATACAGCGATAAATATAATTCCATATGACCAAATATGCTTCTGAGAAAACTTTGAAAACCACATTCTGATTTAATTATGTTACTATTTTCCATGTTATTTAGATTCAAATCGCTGTGGCATGGAAACGTACAAGCACAGTATACAACACTGTAGTTGATCAGTGAATAACAAAGATTATATTGTATAGATCAAGGGCTACATTTTAACAAACGCGATGGTAATTCTAAGCATGGAGGTTAACGCTATAGGTCCGTGGGGGTTTCAGAAATATTTTGGCTATTTTCACAAACAGAATTATGAGCGCAATAGCTGGCGGTTGTGTGAAAGGGGTGGGTTTTTGATGAATAAACAAGTTGTAGGTGTGATGAGGGCTTACCCACTCACATGTTTGTCTCAAACTCTGTAGATTATTGACATCTTTGAATTGTCATCAACTCCAATTTGGCCAGAGGCACAGAATATTCTCCTCCTGGTCCATTCTGGATTGAAACTACAGTTTATTAAGTAGTATAACCTAGAGTAATGAGTAATAGCAACAGTAAAAATAAACATCTAGTGTTTGCTCAATAGCGTATGTTTGGAGTGATGGCAGTCCACATTGTTGTAATTGGCTTCAATGAGCCTTCATATGTTTTTACACATCGCACTTCTCCTCAACTAAGAAATACTTGGCTGATGTAAATTGTATTGTATATGTGAGGCATGTTCTCAATGAGCAAAACAGAGCCTAGGCCTACTGTTGATACTGCATTATAGAACTGAATAATTGAAATACATTTGGTAACCAGATGAGAGGCGTTCTTTTGGAGATGGGATGGATACTTGAACAAGCGAAATGCAGTAGCCTATGTAAGTAGGCATACAGTGCATTCGGAAAGTTATTCAGACGATTTGACGTTTTCCATATTTTTGTTACATTACAGCTTTATTCTAAAATCGATTACATTTTGTTTTAAATCCTCATCAATCTACACAGAATACTCCATAATGAAAAAGTGAAGAAAGATTTGTAGAAATTGTTGCAAATGTATTAAAAATCAAATAAAAACTTTTTTACATAAGTGTTCAGACCCTTTGCTATTAGACTCGGAATTGAGCTCAGGTGCATCCTGTTTCCATTGGTCATCCTTGAGATGTTTCTACAAGTTGATTGGAGTTCAGTTGATTTTGAAAGGCACACACCTGTCTATATACTGTAAGGTCCCACAGTTGACAGTGCACGTCAGAGCAAAAACTAATCCATGAAATTGAAGGAATTGTACGTAGAGCTCTAAGACAGGGTTATGTCAAGGCACAGATCTGGGGAAGGGTACCAAAACACGTCTGCAGCATTGAAGGTCCTCCATCATTCTTAAATGGAAGAAGTTTGGAACCACCTAGACGCTTCCTAGAGCTGGCCGTCTGGCCAAACTGAGCAATCGGGTGCAAAGGGCAATGGTCAGAGAGGTGACCCAGAACCTGATGGTCACTCTGACAGAGCGCCAGAGTTCCTCTGTGAAGATAGGATAACCTTCAAGAAGGACAACCATCTCTGCAGCACTCCACCAATCAGAACTTTATGGTAGAGTGGCCAGATGGAAGCCACCCCGCAGTAAAATACACATGAGTTTGCCAAAAGGCCCCAAAAGGACTTTCAGACTGTGAGAAACAAGATTCTCGCGTCTGATGAAACAAATATTGAACTCTTTGGCCTGAATGCCAAGTGTCACATCTGGAAGTACCCTGGCACATCCCTTTGGTGAAGCATGGTGGTGGCAGCATCATGCTGTGGGGATGTTTTTCAGCGCCAGCGACTGGGAGACAACTTAAAATCGAGTGAAAGATGAACGGAGCATAGAACAGAGCGATCAGTGATGAAAACCTGCTCTAGAGTGCTCATGACCTCAGGATGGGGCGAAGATTCACCTTCCAATTCACCTTCTATTTTAAGTTGTCTCCCAGTCGCTGGCGCTGAAAAACATCCCCACAGCATGATGCTGCCACCACCATGCTTCACCAAAGGGATGGTGCCAGGACAACGACCCTAAGCACACAGCCAAGACAATGCAAGAGTGGCTTCTGGACCAGTCTCTGAATGTCCTTGAGTGGCCCAGCCAGAGCCCGGACTTGAACCCGATTGAACATCTATGAAGAGACCTGAAAATAGCTGTGCAGAGACGCTCCCCATCCAACCTGACAGGACTTGAGAGGATCTGCTGAGAAGAATGGGAGAAACTTTCCAAATACAGGTGTGCCAAGCTTGTGGCGTCATACCCAAGAAGACTTGAGTCTGTAATCAAATAAAAATAAAACAATTAATTTGTCACATGCGCAGAATACAACAGGTGTAGTAGACCTTACAGTGAAATGCAGAATACAACAGGTGTAGTAGACCTTACAGTGAAATGCTGAATACAACTGGTGTAGTAGACATTACAGTGAAATGCTGAATACAACTGGTGTAGTAGACCTTACAGTGAAATGCTGAATAAAACTGGTGTAGTAGACCTTTCAGTGAAATGCTGAATACAACTGGTATAGTAGACCTTACAGTGAAATGCTGAATACAACTGGTGTAGTAGACCTTACAGTGAAATGCTGAATACAACTGGTGTAGTAGACCTTACAGTGAAATGCTGAATAAAACTGGTGTAGTAGACCTTACAGTGAAATGCTGAATACAACTGGTATAGTAGACCTTACAGTGAAATGCTGAATACAACTGGTGTAGTAGACCTTACAGTGAAATGCTGAATAAAACTGGTGTAGTAGACCTTTCAGTGAAATGCTGAATACAACAGGTGTAGTAGACCTTACAGTGAAATGCAGAATACAACAGGTGTAGTAGACCTTACAGTGAAATGCTGAATACAACTGGTGTAGTAGACATTACAGTGAAATGCTGAATACAACTGGTGTAGTAGACCTTACAGTGAAATGCTGAATAAAACTGGTGTAGTAGACCTTTCAGTGAAATGCTGAATACAACTGGTATAGTAGACCTTACAGTGAAATGCTGAATACAACTGGTGTAGTAGACCTTACAGTGAAATGCTGAATACAACTGGTGTAGTAGACCTTACAGTGAAATGCTGAATAAAACTGGTGTAGTAGACCTTACAGTGAAATGCTGAATACAACTGGTATAGTAGACCTTACAGTGAAATGCTGAATACAACTGGTGTAGTAGACCTTACAGTGAAATGCTGAATAAAACTGGTGTAGTAGACCTTTCAGTGAAATGCTGAATACAACTGGTGTAGTAGACCTTACAGTGAAATGCTGAATACAACTGGTGTAGTAGACCTTACAGAGAAATGCTTACTTACAAGCCCTTAACCAACAATGCCGTTTTAAGAAAATAAAAATAAAAAATAAAGATAAGATTTACAAATAATTAAAGAGCAGCAGTAAATAACAATATAGGGGCTATATACAGGGGTACCGGTACAAAGTCAATGTGTGGGGGCACAGGTGTCGAGGTAATTGAGGTAATATGTATATGTAGGTAGAGTTATTAAAGTGACTATGCATAGATAATAACATAGAGTAGCAGCAGCTTAGAAGGGGGGAGGCAATGCAAATAGTGTGGGTCACCATTTGATTAGCTGTTCAAGAGTCTTATGGCTTGGGGGTAGAATCTGTTTAGGGGACTCTTGTACCTAGACTTGGCGTTCCAGTACCGCTTGCTGTGTGGTAGTAGAGAGAACAGTGGGTGGCTGGAGTCTTTGACAATTTTTAGGGCCTTCCTCTGACACCACCTGGTATAGAGGTCCTGGATGGCAGGAAGCCTGGCACCGGTGATGTACTGGACCGTACATACTACCCTCTGTAGTGCCTTACAGTCGGACGCCGAGCAGTTGCCATACCAGACAGTGATGCAACCCGTCAGGATGCTCTCAATGGTGCAGCTGTAAAAACTTTTGTGGATCTGATGACCCATACCAAATCTTTTCAGTATCCTGAGGGGGAATAGGTTTTGTTGTGCCCTCTTCACTACTGTCTTGGTGTGCTTGGACCATGTTAGTTTGTTGGTAATGTGGACACCAAGGAACTTGAAGCTCTCAACCTGCTCCACTAAAGCCCTGTTGATGAGAATGGGGGCATGATCAGTCCTCTTTTTCCAGTAATCCACAATCATCTCCTTTGTCTTGATCACGTTGAGGGAGAGGTTGCTGTCCTTGCACCACAGGTTCAGGTCTCTGAACTCATCCCTACAGGCTGTCTCATCATTGTTGGTGATCAGGCCTACCATCGGCAAACTTAATGATGATGTTGGAGTCGTGCCTGGCCGTGAGCTGTAGTCAATGAATAGCATTCTCACATAGGTATTCCTTTTGTCCAGGTAAGAATGGCAGTGTGAGTGCAGTAGAGATTGCATCATCTGTGGATCGGTTGGTGCAGTATGCACATTGGAGTGGGTCTAGGGTTTCTGGGATAATGGTGTTGATGTGAGCCATGACCAGACTTTCAAAGCATTTCATGGCTACAGATGTGAGTGCTACAGGTCAGGAGTCATTTACTATCATTAAATGACTACTGACCTGTGAATCCTCTCAGGTGGTGTCCAGGCGGTGGAGGACGAGTAGGACCCCTTCCACAGCCGCACCCAGTTGCGCTAGCTGATCGTAGTGTTGGCGGAGTTGGTGTCTCTGTTCTTCGATCATCTGGGAGATGTCTTCCTCTTCTGCTGCTTCCATAATATGTGAGGCAGTAATCTGTGACGTATACACTGGGAGTCAGGAAGCAGGTGCAGAAGGTAAGTTTAATGATAAGAAAAGGCAGATAAACGAAACAGGAGAAGCGTACCGAATGTGAACAAAAACAGTACTTACTGATTACTGAGGCTACTGAGGGCCAAATAAATGTAGAGTTATCAAGGTGTTGATGAGGTCCAGGTGTTCGTAACGATGGGGAGCAGGTATGCATAATGATGATTGACAGGACCGGTGGTTAGTAGACCGGAGAGGATAGGCGTAACACCTAACACCACTTTCTCTCTCTCTCTCTTTTGCTTCTTTCCTTCCTCAATTTCAACAGTTAAATTAAATACATTTTGTTGTCCTAATCTTCATCATTCTATTGACATACTTGAATAACATAGGACTATAATTAGATGTAGAAGGCTTCTCTTCACGAAGATTGAATGGTTATGGTCTAAATAACTGCTATAGCCTACCACCATCTAATCAATTTAATCAAACTACCCGTGAAATGTTTCGGCTGCTGTATTTAACATTCAGAAAACAAGAGCTTGCGTCCCTCTTCACATAGTCTATTGGCATGAGAAATGCTAAGAAAATAATGTCCAGCAAGCTATTCTAATCTAGCTTCTCCTGCATGGGACTCCAAGAGCTAAGGATATAGGCCAGTGGAGCACATGTGTTGTGAGAGAGACAGAGACTATACATTGGTTTGCAAAAGTATTTTTCTTATTTTGTTGCCTTACAACCTGGAATTAAAATTGATTTTTGGGGGGGTTTGTATCATTTGATTTACACAACATGCCTACCACTTTGAAGATGCAAAATATGTTTTATTGTGAAACAAAAAAGAAATAAGACAAAAACACAGAAAGCTTGAGCGTGCACAACTATGCAACCCCCCAACCCCCTCTTGGCAGGTTTGTTGTGGTGCCATATTCTTTCAATTTTTTAATAATGGATTTAGTGGTGCTCTGTGGGATGTTCAAAGTTTCAGATATTTTTTTATAACCCAACTCTGAAATGTACTTGTCCACAACATTGTCCCTGACCTGAGAGACCTCCTTGATCTTCATGGTGCCGCTTGCTTGGAGGTGCCCCTTGCTTAGTGGTGTTGCAGACTCTGGGGCCTTTCAGAACAGGTGTAGATATACTGAGATCATGTGACACTTAGATTACACACAGGTGGACTTTATTTAACTAATTATGTGACTTCTGAAGGTAATTAGTTGCACCAGATCTTATTTAGGGGCTTCATAGCAAAGGGGGTGAATACATATGCACGCACCACTTTTCCATGAATTAAAAAAAAATAATTAAACAAGTATTTTTTTTTATTTCACTTCACCAATTTGTACTATTTTGTGTATGTCCATTACATGAAACCCAAATAAAAATCGAATTATATTACAGTTTGTAATGCAACAAAATAGGAAAAACGCTAAGGGGAATGGCTACTTTTGCAAGGCACTGTAAGTTAGAAGCTTATTATGCATAACCCATCATTAATTAGATACATAGAAGGCTAAAACTGCATTGAATGTATTACCTGAAAGAAGTAGGTTAGTACATCTACGTATGTACTGTATCAATCTAGAACAGGATCATCTATTTGGATGCAATTTGAATGTGGATGGAGAGAGAGAAAGACTGTGAGAGAGCGCTCGTGCGTGCATTGGTTGAAAGTAACACTATTCAAGTGATATGCTGTTTTAAAACTCTGCAGCTGCAATTTAAAATAAAACTAATCTTACAATTAAAAAATTAAGGTCACCCCGAAAGCCAGATGGAGATGGGTAAACTACACACACATTCTGTCTGTAATTACTGTAGCATAGACTGTGCTGCAGAAAATGTAGGTCTACCTGTCACAAGAAAGAAATTTACCATGGTGAAATGATAGGTCTACGCATGCATAGTGAACTGCACTCCATACTGAGATAGGTGGTCTGTTCCCACCCTGAGCGTTGATGATTTATAATGCAGAGGCCAAAGAGAAGCCAGATTTAGACATCGCATATAATTTAACAGTTCCATTTCATGCCATGCTGTTCGTATAAATCATGTATTATAATTTACCAGTTTCTCATAGTTATTTATCCCAGGAAAATTGAGTGGTTTTGGGCTGTAAATCCTGGTAAATCTCTGTAACCGGTTTCTCGCAGTTCAACCCTACTACAGACAGAAGTTGGCACATCAGCATTATCGATTTTAGACGAGTCCCGTGACATTTATGGGGGTCATGGAACAAAACAGAGAACATCGAGATTCCCCTTTCCTTAGAGTGATCATAATAGTTTGTAGGCCATTCAGACACTACCAGACCAAGTTTCGGGATGTCTCATGTTCTGACAGACACAGCAGTAGATCGGCCACCCTCCTGATATCTCTAGCTTAAATTGACGGATTTTGATGGAGATTTTTTTTTATGTCACTTAGATTCTCTTATGGATTTTAAACACCTTTTATGGATAGGCTACTTTGCAAGGACATGATAAAAAAAGACAGCGCATTGCTGCTGAACCAGCCTTCGTTATAGTAGCCCAGGCTTAGGGTACGGGTAGCAGCCTATGGAGGGCTTGGTTTTAAAATCATATGAAATGGTACACAAGCAATAATTATGGAAGACGGTCGAGGAACACCACGACCAGCTGGCGCTACTTGGTATGACCATGAAGGAAGTCCTCCGCGTTCTCCACCGCCTAGACATCACCAGCGAGGTTCTCCATACCTCTGACGGAGGGCCTCCTACCACAGGTTGTCACAGTGAGCCAGTCCCTCAGCCTACCCAGCCAGCCACCCATGTCAGCGATGCCCGACTTTCCCCTCCGGAGAAGTATAACGGTACTCCTTTGAAATGCCATGGCTTCCTACTCCAGTGCTCCCTCTATTTCACCTATCAGATGGGAACCCCCACCACCAAGAGGTCCAAGGTTGCCACGGTCATTTCCCTGACCGGACGGGTGTTGGAGTGGGCTACGGTGGTCTAGGAGAGAGGAAAGGATGATTTGGATTCCTATGAGAGGTTGAAGGCGGTCTTAAACCATCCTCCAGAGGGCAGAGAGGGAGGTGAGTGACTTTTTTAGCTCTAGTAGGGTGCCCAAACCACTATGGTGTACGCCCTCACCTTTCGGACTGTGGCAGCCTCGGGCGGATGGAATGAGCCAGCGCTCTGCACTCTATTCCTCAGTGGACTGAGCAAGTTGGTCAAAACGGAGTTGGCATGTTAAGTTGACAACCTATCCTTGGACAGTCATCTCGATGGCCATCCATCTGGATAATCTTCTTCAGGATCGCCTGTCCACCTCGCCACTCACTTCCCTCCTCTGGCTGCGCTGAGGCAGAGCCTGAACCCATGGAGGTGGAAGGCCACGCTCCTCTCCGCGGAAGAGCGGTTTCACTGGAGACAGCTGGGGCTCTGTCCCAATTGCGGCCAGGAGGGGCTTCAGCGGTGCCCGGTGCGAACTAACCCGGGGTCCACTAGAGCAGAGGGGCGGCCCTGTGACCTTCCGTCTCCCAGGGTAGTCATGAGCATCCCATCATCTCTTTCCGCCAAACCTTTTCTGGTGTCAATTTCACTGGCTGGATATCTCTCATCTGTTGTCTCTACAGCTCTAGTGGACTCCGGAGCCGTGGTGAACTTCATTGATCAGGTCCTCGACTCCTCCCATGAACAAAACTTCATACCCTCTCGCCTTTTCCTGTCCAAGATCCTGGATATGCAACCATTGGGACCCGGCACAATTAGTCACAGCACCACTCATCATGGGACCCAAGCACCAGGAAAGCCTTCCCTTCATCATCACTGCACCTGTACACAGTCATCCTCAGCCTCCCATGGCTCCAACTCCAGAACCCCACCATCTCCTGGTCAAAGATGAGAATCACAGCCTCGGGAACCAGGATGCCGGAGGACCTGCTTTCCCGCACCCTGTGGTTCCACATTGGTGGAGGGTCCTGTCAGTGTCCTGGAATGCCTTTATGGAGATGCTGGGGGCCATGGTCATCACATGAGGGTACAGTCTAGCGGGCAGGTGGAGAGGACCAATCTGGAGCTGGGGAGGTTCCTAAGGAGTCACTGCCAGGACCGGCAGGGGGAGTGGGCTCGGTTTCTTCCCTGGGTAGAATACACCAAGAACTCAATTTCGTCACTCCTCCACAGGGCTGACTCCCTTCCACTGTGTCCTGGACTATCATCCTTGGACTCCGAGCCAGACAGAGGGCCCTGCAGTTGACAAGTGTGTCCAGCATGCAGAGGAGGTGTGGAATGCCACCCAGCACGTCGTCTGTGGAGATCAGGCGGACCGCCACCATAGTGAGGGTCCCGTGTTCCATCCTGTTGATCGCATCTTGCTCTCGACCAGGAACCTCACACTCCGTCTGCCCTGCCGGAAGCTGAGCCTCCGGTTTGTGGGGCCCGTCAAGGTCCTACGGAAGCTCAATGAGTTAACATACAGATTACAGCTCCCCACTAATTTCAAGATCTCACCCTCTTTTCATGTTTCCCTCGGGCCGGTGTTTCCTGGGCGCTTGGCTAAAGCCGCCCCCCACAACACCCCTCCGCATCCCTTGGACATCGAAGGAAGCCCTGCCTATGCCGTCAGATCCTTCCTGGATTCCCAACGTCACGAGGGTTGGCTCCAATATCTGATGGGCTGGGAGTGGTACTGTCCAGAAGAGTGGTGTTGGGTTCTGGTGGACAACATTCTAGATCCCAACATCATCTGAGATTTCCACCTTCGCTGTTCGGTCCGCTCCTCGCGCTCGGGGCCGTCCCCCTGGCCGTCATCGTCCTGCGGCTTGAGATGGGCTACTGTCACGTCTACTCCCCCGCTCCGGCGCAAAATGGTTTACTAACCACCGGTCCTGGCAACCCATCATGACGCACACCTGGCAACCCTTGTTACGCAAACCTGGACTACCTTGATTACTTCTCCTTTATCTAGCACTCCCCAGCATCACTCTTCAGGCAGTATTGGTTCAGTTTTCAGGGCCAGACTTTTCTCTTGTTTTTGTAACGCTCCATGTTCATTATTATTAAACTCACCATCTGCACCTGCTTCCTGAACCCCTGGGTCTACGTTACATAAACACACTCTCAGTAGACCATTTCAAACCCCTTTATTCATAGGCTACTTGGTCAATGGCCAGGATTAAAAAAAAATATGCATACTGCTAAACCTGCCTTGATTAAGCTGAGGGTAGGTTGTGTTTGGTTTTTTTATCAAACGAAATGGGGGGACCAGTTGTTTATTTTATGTTTCTAAATATGAGATTCACTGGATCAAAAAGCACATCTCCCTCCATGGCTGGATAGGCGGTACCTCCCCCCTCTACCCATGCTATTATCAACTGCATTACCGTTAAGACCTGTTTTTGGTTGGTCATTAGCACTGCATGAAATTGTAACTTTTGTGCTTGTTTTTAAGGACACACCTCAAATATTGCCTACCTCGGCGCAAGCGAGCTGATGTTGATGACAGGTAAATTGCAGAACCTTGCGTCAGTGCTGAAAATGTAAGTGTGCCAGTTCTTACATGAAGAAATTGCAAACGAACTGCTTTTGACAGTTGCGCCTCCTTACCACCAGTCAAAAATAGAGTCCCCAATCTCCACCATTGCTTTTAACTTTCTAGTCATGGCAATACCACTGTTTACAATAGCAATGCCTACAAAACACAGTCAAATTAAAAGCCCACAGCTTTGTTAAAGGACAAAATGGAAGCTACTGTGTGGTGTGTTTGTGCCTGCGGTGACATCATGGTAACACTATGGGGGAGGTATGTGTAGAATAGCACAAGGTTAGCCTTTTATAGACAACTAACCCTCTGACAAAGACAGGATGATAATTTGAGAGAGCCAAATCAAAGTATCCCCTGTTCCAGAGAATGCAAAAGCAAGATCACTGTGGGTGAGTAAATACTCTTTGGAAATTAATCATCATTGAATGTACAAAATTCTACCTCAGATACGTAAAGGAAATGCATTTCTCACCATATTTCACAACCATTGAACTACAGTAAGGTATTTACATTTGTACAACTTATTTCATTAAAGAAGTTAATGACTTCCAGTCGAAAATCTGAGAGAATAAATTCACAGCAGACTAAGGCCTGGATGAATTCACAATGCTTGGCATTTCTGTGGAAACCACCTGGTGACGAAAATGTAATGTATTGAACTCTCTCTGGGCTCTGTAAAAATTGTTCTCCTCCAATAGGACCCACAAGAAGACACAGTCCCTGGAATGTGAAATGCAGGGCAGAGTTTAGCTATGCAGGAACTGCCAAGTCTCCTTTACACACAGGAGTTCATTTACATGGAGACCTTCTAGAGAGGCCGCAATACTTTATGCCTAAACCTCCCACTGCCCTCATCATAGAGTACCTAAGCATGAACCATGTACTGAGACGTTGGACTCCAGCTTCAGAGGTAGAGTGAAGACACCTGTGCCTGCAGGAAATGTGCAAAGTGGTTCAAAACCAACCAGTGTTTTCACAGCTGTGGATAGAAAGAAAGGGGAAGCTCTACCCTGTGGATAGGAACTACCCACTTACCAAAACGAATTTGTTGCTGCAAAGTTCTCACTTTGGATTTGAAATGATACAATGACTATGAGATTGTGCAGTTAATTTGAGGGTATTTTCATCCATATCGGTTGTATTCATGATTCATTCATGATTCATGATTAATTCGGTTGAATTCATGATTCACCCCACCGGGCCTTCACGACTGGACTACTGAAGTTATCTGCCCGAGGGAGTTATCCGACGTTACCTGAACGCCCATCTGCGGCCCGATAATCGTTAGCTGTCTTATCGGCTGTTATCTGAACAGATCTATCGGATTATTTTTCTTGGGTCACTATAACTATATCTATATCAATTGGATTGATCCCCTCTACCACACGGTAGAGTGGTAGAGGGGATGGCCTGGCTAGCTGTCTGAATCGCCGTGACCCCAACCAACCTCACTACTCACTGGACCCTTATGATCACTCGACTAAGCATGCCTCTCCTTAATGTCAATATGCCTTGTACATTGCTGTTCTGGTTAGTGTTTATTGGCTAATTTCACTGTAGCCCTGCTCACTATACCTTATCCAACGTTTCAGTTCCAACACCCACACATGCAATTACATCACCTGGTTTCAATGATGTTTCTAGAGACAATATCTCTCTCATCATCACTCAATACCTAGTTTTACCTCCACTGTATTCACATCCTACCATACCTTTGTCTGTACATTATACCTTGAAGCTATTTTATCACCCCCAGAAACCTCCTTTTACTCTCTGTTCCAGACGTTCTAGACCACCAATTCTCATAGCTTTTAGCCGTACCCTTATCCTACTCCTCCTCTGTTCCTCTGGTGATGTAGAGGTGAATCCAGGCCCTGCGGTGCCTAGCTCCACTCCCATTCCCCAGGCGTTCTCTTTTGATGACCTCTGTAACCGTAATAGCCTTGGTTTCATGCATGTTAACATTAGAAGCCTCCTCCCTGAGTTTGTTTAATGCACTGCTTTAGCACACTCTGCCAACCCTAGCTGTGTCTGAATCCTGGCTTAGGAAGACCAACCAAAAATTCTGAAATCTTCATCCCTAACTACAACATTTTCAGACAAGATAGAACGGCCAAAGGGGGCGGTGTTGCAATCTACTGCAAAGATAGCCTGCAGAGTTCTGTCCTACTATCCAGGTCTGTACCCAAACAATTTGAATTTCTACTTTTAAAAATCCACCTCTCTAAAAACAAGTCTCTTACCGTTGCCGTCTGCTATAGACCACCCTCTGCCCCCAGCTGTGCTCTGGACACCATATGTGAACTGATTGCCCCCCATCAATCTTCAGAGCTCGTGCTGCTAGGTGACCTAAACTGGAACATGCTTAACACCCCAGCCATCCTACAATCTAAGCTTGATGCCCTCAATCTCACAGAAATTATCAATGAACCTACCAGGTACCACCCCAAAGCCGTAAACACGGGCACCCTCATAGATATCATCAACTTTCCCTCTAAATACACATCTGCTGTTTTCAACCAAGATCTCAGCGATCACTGCCTCGTTGCCTGCATCTAACTCATTAGGATTTAGCGGTACCACAGAAGAGGTTAAAGAGTTAAGGTATATATTTATTACATCGATAAACAGTCATCTTATTTGAAGATAAGCCAGCCAGTGGATGGTTCCAGTGGGGGTGATGAGAGAAGGGTACTACAGTAATTTGAGACTCATAGTAGGATGGGATGGTTTGAAGAGTTCGAGATATTTGACTCAAGACAGCTAATCAGCTGTACCAGTGATAGTCTGAGGGGAGTATGTCGCCTCTTCCTCCTTGTGTTGATTATTCAGGGTTCAGGATTCAGACCAATATGGACATGAGCTGCAGCTCTTCGTCTCTCTGGTCTAAAGAAAGGTGAGTTTGTTTCTTCACCTCGTGTTGAGGTTCAAACTTTCAACAATTTCAAACATGTAGCTACCACTCCACCCTGGTATGTTAATTCTTAGCCAGTCCTTTTAAGCACTCAGGTCAAAAACTGACACGCTCTTCTGACCTCACTCAGGGTGTGGCTACTTAATGTGCAAAATACATGATTATAAGTTCTCTCTTATGACTCCTAAAATCCCATTCATATCTTAACAAAAATACATTCATCATTTCAATATCATATGCACAAAGTATTGTGCATATGATATTGAAATGATGAACATATTTTTGTTAAGATATGAATGTCGATATAGGACTGTGGATATACTTATGTACCTGTTTCCTCCGGCATCTTCACAAGGTCGTTTGCTGTTGTTCTGGGATTGATTTGCACTTTTCACACCAAAGTACGTTCATCTCTAGGAGACAGAACGCATCTCCTTCCTGAGCGGTATGACGGCTGCGTGGTCCCATGGTGTTCATACTTGCATACTATTGTTTGTATAGATGAACGTGGTACCTTCAGGCGTTTGGAAATTGCTCCCAAGGATGAACCAGACTTGTGGAGGTCTACAATTTTTTTCTGAGGTTGATTTCTTTTGATTTTCCCATGATGTCAAGCAAAGAGGCACTGAGTTTGAAGGTAGGCCTTAAAAAACATTCACAGGTATACTTCCAATTGACTCAAATTATGTCAATTAGCCTATCAGAAGCTTCTAAAGCCATGATATCATTTTCTGGAATTTTCCACACTGTTTAAAGTCAACTTAGTGTATGTTAACTTCTGACCCACTGGAATTGTGATATAATGAATTATAAGTGAAATAATCTGTCTGTAAACAATTGTTGGAAAATGTACTTGTGTCATGCACAAAGTAGATGTCCTAACCGACTTGCCAAAACTATAGTTTGTTAACAAGAAATTTGTGGACTGGTTGAAAAACAAGTTTTAATGGCTCCAACCTAAGTGTATGTTAACTTCCGACTTCAACTGTATATGTGATTTTGTTTAAGTAGATAACACATTTCAATGTTGTTATACACAATGCAATCAAAAAACTGATCTATTTTGCACATTCATAATGAGTTTCCAATACATTTGCAGCAAACAGTAGAATTTTCGGCACAAGCTTCTCAGAATTAGTTGCCACAAATGTGTAGCAAATTGGCCTAAGATTTGCCACAACTGTTTTTTTTTTGGTCAGGGTAATTGGAGACTCTACCCTGTGGATGGAAACTGAGTTGACACTCTACCTGTCTCCTGTTCTCACTTTCAATGTCCTACCTGTTTCTCCATATCCTTAATAAACCTTTAAAAGCCCTCTCCGGATAACGTCACATGGAATGCGGGGAAGTGATACGCTCACATGGAAAAGTTAAGCATCATACATGAGATTATGTTAACAAAAACTGATAATTTCCAAAAGGTTGTTACCACGGTGGGCCTTTCATCTCCATTATGCTCAGGGATGGATCAATTATTGTTATTGCATTATCAAGAGCGAGGGGTAGTCTTGCTTAGATAAAGACGATGTGTACTTGCTCATTTTTTCTGTTCATCCGCTTTGTGATTTTACACAATTCTATTAAGTTACACAGATCTTGACCCTCCCCCAATGATGGATCACCATTCTCAAGGCTGGTTGTCCTCACACTGTACAAATAAATTAATCCTGAGATTATACAAAGATTGATGAGGTTGTAATGAAAGATGAGAAGATACCTTTGTGAGCCCCATTACAAATATTTGTCCAGTTTAAGTTGTCATTAAATTGCACTGCACTACACTGCTCTGCACTGCACTACACTGCTTTACACTACACTACACTACACTGCACTGCACTGCACTGCACTACACTACACTACACTACACTACACTGCACTACACTACACTGCACTACACTGCTTTACACTACACTACACTACACTACACTGCACTACACTACACTGCACTACACTGCTTTACACTGCTCTACTATCCTTATACCTCTATAAAACGTGAACATATCCTGACATTTTATAAAACTGTTCCATTTAACAAGCGAAAGTCGAATTTGTATGGTCCTTTTGGGCAATTGTTGTTGCAGGTTAACAGTTGCTGAACCTTGTCCTTTTCAAAATGAATGATTTAATACGTGTTACAGTAGTTTCCATTTGTCTGAAACGTGCTCCTCCCTCCATAAGGGAACCTGTACTGTAAACATTTCTGTCGCGAGGTCAAAGGCATGATCTACATCAGATCTGTGTAATCTACATTAGATCTGTGTAATCTACATCAGATCTGTGTAATCTACATTAGATCTGTGTAATCTACATTAGATCTGTGTAATCTACATTAGATCTGTGTAATCTACATCAGATCTGTGTAATCTAGATCAGATCTGTGTAATCTACATTAGATCTGTGTAATCTACATCAGATCTGGGTAATCTACATCAGATCTGTGTAATCTACATCAGATCTGTATAATCTACATCAGATCTGTGTGATCTACATCAGATCTGTGTAATCTACATCAGATCTGTGTAATCTACATCAGATCTGTGTAATCTACATTAGATCTGTGTAATCTACATCAGATCTGTGTAATCTACATCAGATCTGTGTAATCTACATTAGATCTGTGCAATCTACATTAGATCTGTATAATCTACATCAGATCTGTGTAATCTACATCAGATCTGTGTAATCTACATTAGATCTGTGTAATCTACATTAGATCTGTATAATCTACATTAGATCTGTATAATCTACATCAGATCTGTATAATCTACATCAGATCTGTATGATGACAGTAGGAGTCCCAGGGTATGGTAGTGCACGGAGCACTCGCACACAGCAGAACAGGAGGAAGAAGGCAGGATGGGACCATCTTGATTCTTGCTTTCCCTGGCTGGTTTAAATGCAACCGCTGCCCCAGGGCAGGTGCAGGGGTCACCTGAGAATTCAGAGACAAAGTCTGGCAGTGTGCGGTTTGTCTTTCAAACAGTAGAGTAGATCTAGACCCTCTCTAATCCCATAGACCCCGTCTCATCCCACATAAAGATGGGGCTCCTGGCCTTAGTTCTTTGACAGCTGGTATGACTTGGGAAGTGGAGGGAGCAGAATAAAAACGATAACTAGGAGCATATGGGAGGAAACGGCTGGGCCAATGTGACTGCTGACTGGGGTCAGAGTTCTGCCAGAATGACCCACATCCATCCCTCCCTACCGCCCCCATTCTCTGACCCCTGACCCACATCCGGCTACACAGGTGTAATTGTAATCGGCTACATCTACACTTGTCATGTTAGTCATGATCAACTTGACTAGCATTTCCATATGCTGTGAAACATGATATTCAACTACAGCAACTTGGATTAGGTCATGTATGGAAACCCTAGATGTTTTCCACCCTGAAACTATACCATAGTTGTTCATCAAGGAGGCCAACAAGTGTTCAAGGAAAAAATTGGTCTGTTACAAATGTAGAAATGTTGATAATTCTATAACTATCCAAAACAGTCTTTCCAGTTTGGGGTCTGACAGACAAGGTACAGTAGGCAAGGAAGCAAATCAAACCAAACAAATAAAGCATATAATTCCTGAATAGAGAGCCCCCCCCCCCCCCCCCCCCCCCCGCCATTTCACACACACTAAAATGATGACACTCCCATTGGGCACAAAACACAGCTGGAAACAACTGGAAACAAACTCTTTATAGGCAGATGATGCTAACATATCCTTACAGCAGCCAGCTCTGTCCTCTGTGATCACTGCCATGCTTTTACATGTCAATCAAAACCCACAGCAAAAAAAATCTAATTGTTTGAAGTCCAACCAAGTCGACTTCATGGGATGCCGTGTCTGACTGAAATATGTCAGTGTCAAAGAGATGGACTGTGCTCAATTGAATATGTGCATATTACATTTCATTTAAAATTTGATTACACGTTTTTTTTTTACATTGATAAGATGAAACCGCATAGATTCACTTTACTGAATGGATGGCCCAGATTCCCCTCCCAATACATCACATTGAAGTATTTCAATATTAATATTTAATATTGTCTAACAGCTGAGCAAAATCCCTCACCCTGCTCTAGGATGCTGGTATTGTCTCATCATGTTTGTTTATCTATTTCTTAAAGATACAGTTCAGAAACTTATCCACTAAACTCTGAACTTCAAATTACACACAGAAGTCTAATACTATTGAAACACGTCCTCTAGTGTTCAAACTCTGGACTTCAAATTACACACCCAAGTCTAATGATATTGAGACATATCAAACATTCCTCCACCTCTGAGTGCATTTGGGGAAAAATAACTGGGTAAAAGAGGAGGTGGAACTGCTTTCCCTTGTGATTAAAGTGTTGGGAAACATGAGGAAAGTTGCATTAAGTCTCCACTCGGGTGAATATAAAGAGCATACTCAGCGGATTTCACCATCCTATGGTCTGACAGGACTCTTCCAGGTAGCCAACAGTGTTGCGAAAAAGACCTGACCTGAACTAACAGAACTAAAGTTCCCCTCTCACACAGTTTCACCAGGAGTGGAAAGGGGGAAGGAGGGATTGTCGAAATAAGTTTCTGTTAACTTTCACCTTGGTTATTGTGTAAGGAGCTGTGGCAGGCAGGAATTGATATATAAATGGCACTAAGACGGCTCTCAACGTGCAGTATAGGGCCATAAGCGAACAGGAAAATGCTCATCCAGAAACAGCGCCCCCAGTGGCCGGGGACTTTAATCAGGGAAACTTAAAACCGTTTTAACTCATTTCTACCAGCATGTTAAATGTGCAGCCAGAGGAAAAAAATCTCTTGATCACCTTTACTCCACACACAGAGATGCGTACAAAGCTGTCCCTCGTCTTCCATTTGTCAAATCTGACCATAACTCTATCCTCCTGATTCCTGATTACAAATAAAACCAAAACAGGAAGTCCCAGTGACTCGCTCAATGAGGAGGTGGTCAGAGGACTAGGACTCAGATACTAAGCTACAGGACTGTTTTGCTAGCACAGACTGGAATATGTTCCATGATTCTTCCGATGGCATTGAGGAGTACACCACATCAGTCACTGGCTTCATCAATAAGTGCATCAATGTTGTTATCCCCACAGTGATAATACATACATACCCCAATCAGAAGCCACGGATTACAGGCAACATCCGCACTGAGCTAAAGGGTAGAGCTGCAGCTCCAAGGTAACCTGCCTAAATGACTACCGACCTGTAACACTCACGTCTGTAGCCATGAAGTGCTTTAAAAGGCTGGTCGTGGCTCACATTAACACCATTAGACCCTAGACCCACTCCAATTTGCATACTGCACCATCAGATCCACAGATGACCAAATCTCCATTGCACTCCACACTGCCCTTTCCAGGAACACCTACGTGAGAATGCTATTAATTGACTACAGCTCAGGGTTCAACACTATAGTGCCCTTAAATCTCATCACTAAGCTAAGGACCCTGGGACTAAACACCCCCCTCTTCAACTGGTATGGCAACTGCTCGGACCCCGGCCGCAAGGCACTACACAGGCATCACTGGGGCCAAGCTTCCTGCCATCCAGGACCTCTATACCAGGCGGTGTCAGAGGAATGGCCAAAACATTTCCAAGGCTTCCAGCCACCCTAGTCATAGACTGTTCTCTCAGCTAGCGCACAGCAAACAGTACCGGAGCGCCAAGTCTAGGTCAAAAAGGCTTCTTAACAGCTTCACCCCTAAGCTATAAGACTTAGACTATTTGCATTGTCCCCACCCCACCCCCCATTTTTACACCGCTGCTACTCTCTGTTTATTATCCATGCATAGTCACTTTACCTCTACCTACATGTACATATTACCTCAATTACCTCGACTAACCGGTGCCCCAGGATATTGACTCTGTACCGAAACCCCCTGTTACAGTATAGCCTTTCTACTGTTATTTTATTGTTGCTCCTTAATTATTTGTTATACTTCTTTTTCCATTTTCTTTTTTCTTTTCTTAAAACTGCGTTGTGGGTTAAGGGCTTGTAAGTAAGCATTTCACTGTAAGGTTGTATTAGGCGCCTGAGACAAATAAAATTTGAATTAATTTTGTGTGAAATGCAAACAGGACAATTTTGATTGATTTGAGAATTTGTCCTGTTATGGACGGGCTGTGTACTGCACAGCTTATAATTTTAACACTAACAAACAACACAATAGAGAAGCATTATGTCATGATTTATGAAGATAGAGACATAGTCCCCCTAACACAATGAGAGAGTGATGCAATATTTAATATTTTATTTTACTTAATTGAAATGTATTTAACTAGATAAGTCAGTTAAGAACAAATTCTTATTTACAATGACTGCCTACCCCAGCCAATTGTGTGCAGCCCTATGGGACTCTCAATCACAGCTGGTTGTGATAAAGCCTGGAATCGAACCAGGGTCTGTAGTGATGCCTCTATGGCTGATATCCAGTGCCTTAGACCGCTGTGCCACTCGGGAGCCATTAAGAGTAGCATCCTTTGCTCACATATTATTACTCCTCGAACCGAATCTGAGAAAATGATCACTGTAACTTACCTAGCTCATGAAAGTGAATTACAGACTACAATTTGGTGCCTTTAAGGTAACCCCTCGTCCTCTGATTAGAAACAGATGAGGTACTTGAAACACTTTATTTTCTATTAGGACTGATTAAGGTAGTGCCAAGGGCTACTTCTCTCTGATAAACCAAAAGCTTGGCTAGTATTTATTGTTGTTAATCGCTCCAAGTCATCAAGGAGAGGAGACTGTTTGATGGAGCCAGTGGGAGTGGGACTAAATTGTTTAAGGCAGCATTTTCATGGGAACTTTTACCACTAACAAAGACATGACTCTCTGAGACTCAGCCACATTGTGAGAAGCAGATATTCTGATATTCTGCACGCGGAAGCAGGAGTTGAGGATGGTATCTGACAGAGGCATGGGTCTCCCGTCACTCACACTGACACAAAAGGCATTGTGGGAATCTCTCATGGCAGCTCAGCTTTGATGTCTGTGTGTACGCTGGGATGAGGGCTGGAACTGCTCCTTTGTTTATAACTGACAGAATTCAAAGTGTGCATGGCAGAAATATACAATTTGCTTGATGAGTTAATAAAACATGGTAATGTATTCAAAGTGAGAATCAAGCAGCTCTAATGTGTTGCAGATGCACAGTAACATGAGTACTGGGGTATATTCTGGCATCCGTAGTGGAAAAAATACCCAATTGTCATATTTGAGCTCTAATGTGTTGCAGATGCACAGTAACATGAGTACTGGGGTATATCCTGGCATCAGTGGCTCTAATGTGTTGCAGATGCACAGTAACATGAGTACTGGGGTATATCCTGGCATCAGTGGCTCTAGTGTGTTGCAGATGCACAGTAACATGAGTACTGGGGGTATATCCTGGCATCAGTGGCTCTAATGTGTTGCAGATACACAGTAACATGAGTACTGGGGTATATCCTGGCATCAGTGGCTCTAATGTGTTGCAGATGCACAGTAACATGAGTACTGGGGTATATTCTGGCATCAGTGGCTCTAATGTGTTGCAGATGCACAGTAACATGAGTACTGGGGTATATTCTGGCATCAGTGGCTCTAATGTGTTGCAGATGCACAGTAACATGAGTACTGGGGTATATCCTGGCATCAGTGGCTCTAATGTGTTGCAGATGCACAGTAACATGAGTACTGGGGTATATCCTGGCATCAGTGGCTCTAATGTGTTGCAGATGCACAGTAACATGAGTACTGGGGTATATCCTGGCATCAGTGGCTCTAATGTGTTGCAGATGCACAGTAACATGAGTACTGGGGTATATTCTGGCATCAGTGGCTCTAATGTGTTGCAGATGCACAGTAACATGAGTACTGGGGTATATCCTGGCATCAGTGGCTCTAATGTGTTGCAGATGCACAGTAACATGAGTACTGGGGTATATTCTGGCATCCGTAGTGGAAAAAATACCCAATTGTCATACTTGAGCTCTAATGTGTTGCAGATGCACAGTAACATGAGTACTGGGGTATATCCTGGCATCAGTGGCTCTAATGTGTTGCAGATGCACAGTAACATGAGTACTGGGGTATATCCTGGCATCAGTGGCTCTAATGTGTTGCAGATACACAGTAACATGAGTACTGGGGTATATCCTGGCATCAGTGGCTCTAATGTGTTGCAGATGCACAGTAACATGTGTACTGGGGCATATCTTGGTATACAGTTCAGAGTTATTCCCACACGTTGGTCTTCTATAATGGACGTGTCAATCAATTCATATCAACAATAGCTATCTAGATTATTGTTGGAACATCTCAGTTCTAGGGGTGTAAAGTATACATGTTCTCAGTTCGGTTCAGGCTATGCCCATGCTGCTAAACCAGGAAGATCCTCCATCATCGTTTAAATCTCCAGTTTGGGAACATTTTGGCTTCACATTAGATTACAACAGCGATGGACAGAGAGTCGTGGATAAAACATTAACAATATGTTGCCACTGCTCAATGAGAATAGCATGTGCAGAGTGGCGCGTGTAGCTTGTTGTTGTTGTCAGCCAATCACAATTCATCAAAGTGGCACAAAAGTCATAGAGCCTCAATGTGTGGCAAATCAAATTAGGATATCTAATCAATGGAAGATGGAATTAAAATGATGGGATTTAAAGTTAAATGAAAAGGATAGGCTACAATGACCACGCGCCAACAGGTAGGCTGCTACTTAAAAGAAGGCTTGCATGATATATATTCCACAAATCTAAAAACATTGATTGATTATATTCCATCTAAATTATCTTTATGCAAGAGTGCATCATTTATTTTCTATATGTATTTCTCTTTTGGCAATTTGAATGACATTTACCAATAACTCCTACACCAACAATAAGTTGCTATAACGACACAGGGCGAGACCCAGATGCAGACACAGGAGGCAGATGGTTTGAGTCTCTGATATTTCTCTGATGGTCTCTGATGGTCGAGTCTCTGGGGCGGCAGGTAGCCTAGTGTTTAGAGCGTTGGACTCGTAACTGAAAGGTTGCAAGATCGAATCCCCGAGCTGACAAGGTAAAAATCTGTTGTTCTGCCCTGGAACAAGGCAGTTAACCAACTGTTCCTAGGCCATCATTGAAAATAAGAATTTGTTCTTAATTTTTAACTGACTTGCCTATTTAAATAAAGGTTCAAAAAAATATACTATACAATTATAAAAATACAAGGGTCAGGCAAAAGTCTGAAAGGAGTCTGAAAGGGTCTGAAAGGTACATGGCGGCAGGCAGGTCAGGGCAGGCTGAATGGTCAGGCAGGCACGAAGTCAGGGCAGGCTGAATGGTCAGGCAGGCACAAGGTCAGGGCAGGCTGAATGGTCAGGCAGGCTGAATGGTCAGGGCAGGCTGAATGGTCAGGCAGGCACGAGGTCAGGGCAGGCTGAATAGTCAGGCAGGCTGAATGGTCAGGCAGGCACGAGGTCAGGCAGGCTGAATGGTCAGGCAGGCTGAATGGTCAGGCAGGCTGAATGGTCAGGCAGGCACGAGGTCAGGGCAGGCTGAATAGTCAGGCAGGCTGAATGGTCAGGCAGGCACGAGGTCAGTGCAGGCTGAATGGTCAGGCAGGCACGAGGTCAGGGCAGGCTGAATGGTCAGGGCAGGCTGAATGGTCAGGGCAGGCTGAATGGTCAGGCAGGCTGAATGGTCAGGCAGGCTGAATGGTCAGGCAGGCACGAGGTCAGTGCAGGCTGAATGGTCAGGCAGGCACGAGGTCAGGGCAGGCAGAATGGTCAGGGCAGGCTGAATAGTCAGGCAGGCTGAATGGTCAGGCAGGCACAAGGTCAGTGCAGGCTGAATGGTCAGGCAGGCACGAGGTCAGGGCAGGCTGAATGGTCAGGCAGGCACGAGGTCAGGGCAGGCTGAATAGTCAGGCAGGCTGAATGGTCAGGCAAGCACGAGGTCAGGGCAGGCTGAATGGTCAGGCAGGCTGAATGGTCAGGCAGGCTGAATGGTCAGGCAGGCTGAATGGTCAGGCAGGAACGAGGTCAGTGCAGGCTGAATGGTCAGGCAGGCACGAGGTCAGGGCAGGCTGAATGGTCAGGGCAGGCTGAATGGTCAGGGCAGGCTGAATGGTCAGGGCAGGCTGAATGGTCAGGCAGGCTGAATGGTCAGGCAGGCACGAGGTCAGGGCAGGCTGAATGGTCAGGCAGCCTGAATGGTCAGGGCAGGCTGAATGGTCAGGCAGGCTGAATGGTCAGGCAGGCACGAGGTCAGTGCAGGCTGAATGGTCAGGCAGGCACGAGGTCAGGGCAGGCTGAATGGTCAGGGCAGGCTGAATAGTCAGGCAGGCTGAATGGTCAGGCAGGCACGAGGTCAGTGCAGGCTGAATGGTCAGGCAGGCACGAGGTCAGGGCAGGCTGAATGGTCAGGCAGGCACGAGGTCAGGGCAGGCTGAATAGTCAGGCAGGCTGAATGGTCAGGCAAGCACGAGGTCAGGGCAGGCTGAATGGTCAGGCAGGCTGAATGGTCAGGCAGGCTGAATGGTCAGGCAGGCTGAATGGTCAGGCAGGAACGAGGTCAGTGCAGGCTGAATGGTCAGGCAGGCACGAGGTCAGGGCAGGCTGAATGGTCAGGGCAGGCTGAATGGTCAGGGCAGGCTGAATGGTCAGGGCAGGCTGAATGGTCAGGCAGGCTGAATGGTCAGGCAGGCACGAGGTCAGGGCAGGCTGAATGGTCAGGCAGCCTGAATGGTCAGGGCAGGCTGAATGGTCAGGCAGGCTGAATGGTCAGGCAGGCGGGCTCAGTGTCAGGGCAGGCAGAACATGTGGGAACCGGGAAGGCTAGAAAACAGAGAGAAGGAAAAACAGGAGCACGGTAAAAACACGCTGGTAGGCTTGACAAAACAAACTGGCAACAGACAAACAGAGAACACAAGTATAAATGCATTGGGGATAATGGGGAGATGGGCGACACCCCGAGTGGGGTGGAGACAAGCACAAAGACAGCTGAAACAGATCAGGGTGTGGCAGTTGCGGCTATGAAGTTAAGAGATTAACAGCCTGCTGGAGGCAAATCGGGTAAGGAGATACTAAAGTGTGATTGGCCGATATAACTTGCAGGATATCATGGTAGCCAATGTTTGAGTGAACCAGTATACAGTAGCATATATATGTTATTATTACTAGTAGATTTTAAATGGAGATAGCTAGCTATCTAAATGCACTGTGCCATGCAAAACGAACTGGCCCATTCAAATCAAATTAAATCAAATCAAATTGTATTTGTCACATACTCCGAATACAACAGGTATTTCACCTTACAGTGAAATGCTTACTTACAAGCCCTTAACCAACAATGCAGTATTATGAAAAATAAGAAAAATGGCTAAGAAAAATAAGAAATTAAAGTAACAAATAATTAAAGAGCAGTAGTAATTGAGGTAATATAAACATGTAGGTAGAGTTATTAAAGTGACTTCTGCATAGATAATAACAGAGAGTAGCAGCAGCATAAAAGAGTGTGGGGGGGGGCAATGTAAATAGTCTGGGTAGCCATTTGATTAGATGTTTAGTAGTCTTATGGCTTGGGGGTAGAAGCTGTTTTGAAGCCTCTTGGACCTAGACTTGGTGCTCCAGGTACCGCTTGCCGTGCGGTAGCAGAGTAAACAGTCTATGACCAGGGAGGCTGGAGTCTTTAGGGCCTTCCTCTGACACCGCATGGCATAGAGGTCCTGGATGGCAGGAAGCTTGGCCCTAGTGATGTACTGGACCATAGACTACCCTCTGTAGTGCCTTGCGGTCGGAGGCCAAGCAGTTGCCATACCAGGCAGTGATGCAACTAGTCAGGAGGCGGTCGATGGTGCAGCTGTAGAACCTTTTGAGGATCTGAGGACCTATGCCAAATATTTTCAGTCTCCTGAGGGATAATAGGTTTTGTCGTGCCCTCTTCACGACTGTCTTGGTATGCTTAGTTTGTTGGTGATGTGGACACCAAGAAACTTGAAGCTCTCACCCTGATCGACTACAGCCCCGTCGATGAGAATGAGGGCGTGCTCGGTCCTCCTTTTCCTGTGGTCCACAATCATCTCCTTAGTCTTGGTTATGTTGAGGGATAGGTTGTTGTCCTGGCAGCACACGGCCAGGTCTCTGACCTCCTCCCTATATGCTCTCTTGTCGTTGTCAAGCCTACCACTGTTGTGTTGTCTGCAAACTTAATGACGGTGTTGGAGTCGTGCCTGGCCATGCAGTAGTGGGTGAACAGGGAGTACAGGAGGGGACTGAGAACGCACCCCTGGGGAGCTCCAGTGTTGAGGATCAGCGTGGCAGATGTGTTGCTACCTACCCTCACCACCTGGGGACGGCCCGTCAGGAAATCCAGGATCCAGTTACAGAGGGAGGTGTTTAGTCCCAGGATCCTTTGCTTAGTGATGAGCTTTGAGGGTACTATGGTGTTGAACGCTGAGCTGTAGTCAATGAATAGCATTCTCACACAAGTGTTCCTTTTGTCCAGGTGGGAAAGGGCAATGTGGAGTGCAATAGAGATTGCATCATCTGTGGATCTGTTTGGGCGGTATGCAAATTGGAGTGGGTCTGGGGTTTCTGGGACAATGGTGTTGATGTGAACCATTACCAACCTTTCAAAGCACTTCATGGCTACGGAAGTGAGTGATACGGGTCTGTAGTCATTTCTACAGCTTCCCTCACTCGGACCAGGTCTGGATCCAACCAGGTCTATCCTGAACTGGTTTAGTTGTCCTCGGGTCCGTTCAGAACGGGTCTCTATATTAAACATTTTATTTATGCATAACTGGTCCGGGTTTGAAAAGCCCAGATCCATTTCGGAATGGAGGCTGTAGAAATCATATAACAATAACATTTATAAGACTTGTTCATGATCTCAGACCCTTCTTAAAACAAATCTTTCTTTTATGAACAAGTCTGAGAAATTGATATACAGTGCCTTGCGAAAGTATTCGGCCCCCTTGAACTTTGCGACCTTTTGCCACATTTCAGGCTTCAAACATAAAGATATAAAACTGTATTTTTTTGTGAAGAATCAACAACAAGTGGGACACGATCATGAAGTGGAACGACATTTATTGGATATTTCAAACTTTTTTAACAAATCAAAAACTGAAAAATTGGGCGTGCAAAATTATTCAGCCCCTTTACTTTCAGTGCAGCAAACTCTCTCCAGAAGTTCAGTGAGGATCTCTGAATGATCCAATGTTGACCTAAATGACTAATGATGATAAATACAATCCACCTGTGTGTAATCAAGTCTCCGTATAAATGCACCTGCATCTGTGATAGTCTCAGAGGTCCGTTAAAAGCGCAGAGAGCATCATGAAGAACAAGGAACACACCATGCAGGTCCGAGATACTGTTGTGAAGAAGAAGTTTAAAGCCGGATTTGGATACAAAAAGATTTCCCAAGCTTTAAACATCCCAAGTAGCACTGTGCAAGCGATAATATTGAAATGGAAGGAGTATCAGACCACTGCAAATCTACCAAGACCTGGCCGTCCCTCTAAACTTTCAGCTCATACAAGGAGAAGACTGATCAGAGATGCAGCCAAGAGGCCCATGATCACTCTGGATGAACTGCAGAGATCTACAGCTGAGGTGGGAGACTCTGTCCATAGGACAACAATCAGTCGTATATTGCACAAATCTGGCCTTTATGGAAGAGTGGCAAGAAGAAAGCCATTTCTTAAAGATATCCATAAAAAGTGTCGTTTAAAGTTTGCCACAAGCCACCTGGGAGACACAACAAACATGTGGAAGAAGGTGCTCTGGTCAGATGAAACCAAAATTGAACTTTTTGGCAACAATGCAAAACGTTATGTTTGGCGTAAAAGCAACACAGCTCATCACCTTGAACACACCATCCCCACTGTCAAACATGGTGGTGGCAGCATCATGGTTTGGGCCTGCTTTTCTTCAGCAGGGACAGGGAAGATGGTTAAAATTGATGGGAAGATGGATGGAGCCAAATACAGGACCATTCTGGAAGAAAACCTGATGGAGTCTGCAAAAGACCTGAGACTGGGACGGAGATTTGTCTTCCAACAAGACAATGATCCAAAACATAAAGCAAAATCTACAATGGAAAGGTTCAAAAATAAACATATCCAGGTGTTAGAATGGCCAAGTCAAAGTCCAGACCTGAATCCAATCGAGAATCTGTGGAAAGAACTGAAAACTGCTGTTCACAAATGCTCTCCATTCAACCTCACTGAGCTCGAGCTGTTTTGCAAGGAGGAATGGGAAAAAATTTCAGTCTCTCGATGTGCAAAACTGATAGAGACATACCCCAAGCGACTTACAGCTGTAATTGCAGCAAAAGGTGGCGCTACAAAGTATTAACTGAAGGGGGCTGAATAATTTTGCACGGCCAATTTTTCAGTTTTTGATTTGTTAAAAAAGTTTGAAATATCCAATAAATGTCGTTCCACTTCATGATTGTGTCCCACTTGTTGTTGATTCTTCACAAAAAATACAGTTTTATATCTTTATGTTTGAAGCCTGAAATGTGGCAAAAGGTCGCAAAGTTCAAGGGGGCCGAATACTTTCGCAAGGCACTGTATTCTTTCTACAGCTTATTAGCGTATACCTAATATGTTCCCCCTGTTGATGATGCTTATTATACATTAAGGTTTAACCAATAATGCTGATGCTAATATGATGTACAATATTCAATGATGTGTCTATATGATAACAATAGCGTAGTTTATGGAGTGTGCAACTTTCTTTACTTTGATAGTTTAGCGTTTTTTCGCCGTTAGGCAGCACCTCTACACAAACACATTTTTCTGCATGTGTGCCAGTTCATGGTTTTTAATCAACTGTCAAATTACAACCACCCAGGGGCATGTCCATGGGGACAACAGTGATTTGGCCCAAAATAACCCAATGTGATTTCCTAGTTCTGACAGCAATTTGAATATATTTATTTACATAACTGAAATGTCCCATTTCCTTGTCTTCAGGCCCATAATCAAAATACTCAGAATTTCTGTTCTTGTTTCCATTGCACATAATACTGTGTGAAGTGGAATTCAATTGTTTTGAATACTAGGCACCCGATGACGCTTTCAAAATGGCCATTGACGTTTTCATAGCCCTTGACTTCAGTGAAATGACTACTGATGTTCAAGTATTTCAGGATGACGTTGTTCCAGTGTGTTACCCACATTTGTTCTACTCTACTGGGTGGGAAAGCAGCGCCTATCCAGACTTGTCTCACCCACTGGGCCTGAGGCAGAGGTAGTTGGCTCTGTAATAGGAAGCGTCTGGTTAGCACTTACAGCTGAAGTGAGCAATCAGGTCTGTGGCAGATTACCTTACCCACGAGCTGTCCCTGTGGGACCAGTGCTGAACTAACACCACCTGATGTCTCCCAACACCGTGTGTGTGTGTGTGTGTGTGTGTGTGTGTGTGTGTGTGTGTGTGTGTGTGTGTGTGTGTGTGTGTGTGTGTGTGTGTGTGTGTGTGTGTGTGTGTGTGCGCACAAAGAACACTGTTTTCTGTCTAACAAGCTCTGGCAGCTATACAGGGCATGTCCAGGACTGGGTACACCCACGGAAGGGGAGGTGACATTCTGTGGGAAATACTGGGAGTGGAGACCAAGTCTGACAGTGCATACCTGAGTCATTCCCAGTGGAGAGGGCGTATCTGTAAGAATTCTGTATTCGTCTCTCATTTTCCACAACTGTAGAACAAGGCTAGAGTGAACATGAATGGCTCCCAGAAGCACTTGATACCATACACTATATGTGTTGTATATGTCACAGGGTGTGTAAATGTACACTGCATCATATATCTGACTACAGAATAGTAAACCAACATGTACCACCAACGAGTACTGTATGTCATATGGACAAACGCAGGGTAAATAGGGAAGTCAAGTCTGTTTTACTGTTAATGTTTGCAGAATAATATTTGTGACCCCAGGCTGCAAAGGTCAAGTTTAGAACCTCCCCTCGCACCCCAAACAGGAAATGAGACACAGTCAAGTGAATGCCTCCACTGTTCTTGAGTGAGATGGGCAGTGTTATGCAGTATTTGACAGATGTCAACATAGTCCTTATATCTAATGAAATAATCTGCAACTTTATGAAACAATCAACAACTTTCTTTAATGTTGTCTGGCTTGGCATACAATAAAACAGGATTCAGGCCAGTCAGATTGGGAATTAAATTGCTCATTTGGTTTGGAAACTTTGTTTCTGGGAACTGAAATATTAATTGCATGTTCACCTCTGGCAACAAAATGATCACCTCACCGTTGAGATGTTGAGAAGTCAGACTTGAAAGAGAAATAGATTTGCTGCCAAACAACAGTGTTGAATGTGTCAAAGAGGCACACATCACTACTGAATGAGCCACATGTTAGACTGCTGGTTGTTCAGGCCAAGGGGATGAACAGGGTCAGTGTAGTTAGGGGGTAAGTCCAGTTCCTGTCCATTGTCCACCTGCCTGCTTGTTTACAAGCACCTCACCCTTTCAGGGTTCTCTCAGGTCACACATGAAGTGACTAGGAGCCACTCCAGTCGTCTCTCCCCCCACAAAAAAAAAACCCTCTCTGCACTCACTTTAACACATCTTCCTCTCCATCCTAGTTTAGGAAATTGAAATTTATTTCAATAACATTTCAGCAGCAATTAAAGTAAACACAAATCCCATGAATGAAACTTCTTGGCTCGGAAGAGCCACAAACATACATTTTTCAATGTTCAAAAAACTGAAAAATGGCAGTTATTTGAAAATAGATAGGTCCGTTATCTTTTTTACACAATTTCTATCACGCTTTAGATGTTCAAGTGTGGCCTGCAGAGTAAAAAAGAAATTATAAAAATACTTATTTTTTGTTACTCAAACCTCACGCGTCATCCATATGAAACAAATCTGTTGCAGTGACAGAGAACTTGAACCCCTGTGTTTAGGCCAGGAGCCACTCCAGCCTACAGTATTCCCATAACCCATGAAAATAATAGCTCCTGAACTTCTTCAGTAGCCTTTAGGTCAACTCTAACTCAATTCTGTTGAATATCTTGTCAATCTCAAACTGCAATGAAACTCTTAAACATGTTACCCTGTTTAAAAATTAAAGGTGGCACTGCATTTCTGAAACATTGGTTATTACATTCGGCCATTCATATAGAGTGTGTGACTTCTCTAGCACACACAAACAATAGGATTTTTCTCACCAGCTGTTTCGTTGGTTTGATTTATTCTGTACGTTTTCCCCCATTCATTCCTCTTCAACTAGTAGACGAATTGATTAAGCTCCTTTGACCTCTGGTTCTAAACATAGGAGTGAGTCGGGACACTTTTATACGTGAGACGGCAAGCTACACTGACCCCTGGAGGCCCAGAGTTAAGCACATGACATTCCTTGCCTTTTTGCTCGCTGTAAACCGGCCATATCCTTGGTTTACAAAGACTTAAACGGAGCAGGGAAGCGGGGTGTAAACCCAGGATGCCGCAGCTTTTGAAGGTACAACCTGCTGGACATAAACTGCATCTCACGTGCTGTCAACAGTGCGGCTGCCTACCACGTGACAGAAAAGGCTGTTCTCTCTCTCTGACATGTTTGGCTGTTGCTCACTAATTATTCATCCCTAGTCTGGTGTGGTTGTGTGTCTTTCTTTGGCCCTCCCATCTCTCCATCGCTCCATCTGTCCCTACCCCCTCTCCTTTATGTTAACTGTGAGCAGTCCCTGGGGAGATATTAACGACGGGAATGTGGTGATTACTTTGTGCTTTGCTGCCCCTTGTGGTCATTAACTAAGGAGATTGGGTACATTACATTCCGTTGCATTTTTCTCCATCCTAGTTTATCAGCATTGCCAGTGTTATACTGTTACACAATAACATGGCCAACACATTTTTAGTCTGCTTCGCTAAACATTTCACATACATTCATTGGATATATTGCATAGCAATGTGAAACATGCAGTTTGGCCAATTTACCCCCTCAAGCAGGCCTCAAAATAGTACACCTTAGAGTTGCATAAAAACAATGTCAATGTATCTTATTTTCCTTCTAGCTTCCTTTCTCTCATGCTTTGGCTGTGGTCGAACTGAAAGGGAACAGGACACGCCTAAACCCTAAAATGTCCCCGGTGGCCAGTGTCAGTTGTGCATGGAGATTGTGGTCCTTGGGCTTTATTGGCTCCCGCAATCCCCCAGAGTGCCTTGGGAATGGCGATAGTGTGCCCCCCACCCCCATACCCTTTCCTCCCATACCCTGCCCTCTTTCTCTGTTTCTCAATCTTCAGTCTCTCTTTTGCTTCTTACCCCTGCTGCAGAATAGTTACAGGCAAAGTTGGTATGCAGCCCTAGACAGTGTCCACAGAAACACTGTAATCAACAGAACATGCCAACAGAGAGAGAGAGAGACCAAATGAGAGAGAGAGAGACCAAGTGAGAGAGCGAGGGAAAGACCAAATGAGAGAGAGCGACAGAGACAGAGAAAGACAGGACCAGAGAGAGACAAAGACAGAGAAAGAAAGAGTCAGAGAGAGACAGAGACAGAGCGAAAGAGAGAGAGAAAGAGAGAGAGACAGAGAGAGAGAGAGAGAGAGAGAGAGAGACGGAGAGAGAGAGAGAGACAGAGAGAGAGAGAGAGAGAGAGAGAGCTCTGCAGAGAAGATAGCACCATCTACAGGCCAGATCTCCAAAACATCTGCTATCATTTGATTAATTGCTAAAAGTATCCACTTAATAATAGCAAACATAATAATCATGCATAACGATCATTAAGCCTTCAGATGATGAAAAACGCATATTCACAGAGGACACAATTTGATTTTTTCTGTTTAGTCGCCAAAAGATATGGGTCATACTCAACCTAAACAAAACAACCACAAATTGTGTTCAACATACAGTGCATTCAGAAAGTATACAGCCTTATTCTAAATTGATTAAAACGTCCCCCCCATCAATCTACCCACAATACTCCATAATGACTAAGTAAAAACAGGTTTTTGGAAATGTATGCAAATTTCTTTAAAATTACAAATTTAAATATCGCATTTACATATGTTTTCAGACCCTTTACTCAGTACTTTGTTGAAGCACCTTTGGCAGTGATTACAACCTCGAGACTTCTTCAGGATTACGCTACAACCTTGGCACACATGTATTTGGTGAGTTTCTCCCATTCTTCTCTGCAGATCCTACCAAGCTCTGTCAAGTTGTATGGGGAGCGTCGCTGCGTTCCTCCAGACATGACGTGGCATTCAAGCCAAAGAGTTCAATCTTGGTTTTATCAGACCAGCTAATCTTACTTCCCATGGTCTGAGAGTCTTTAGGTGCCTTTTGGCAAACTTCAAGCAGGCTGTCACGTGCATTTTACTGATGAGTGGCTTGCGTCTGGCTACTCTACCATAAAAGTCCTGATTGGTGGAGTGCTGCAGAGATGGTTGTCCTTCTGGAAGGTTCTCCCATCTCCCAAGAGGACCTATGGAGCTCTGTCGGAGTGACCATTGGGTTCTTGGTCACCTCCCTGACCAAGGCCCTTCTCCCCCGATTGCTCAGTTTGGCCGGGGAACCAGCTCTAGGAAGAATCTTGGTGGTTCCAAACTTCTTCCATTTAAGAATGATGTAGGCCACTGTGTTCTAGGAGACCTTCAATGGTGCAGAATTTGTTGGTACCCTTGCCCATATCTGTGGCTCGATACACTCCTGTCTGGGCGAGCTACGGACAATTCCTTCGACCTCATGGCTTGGTTTTTGCTTTGACATGCACTGTCAACTGTGGGACCTCATATAGACAGGTGTGGGCCTTTCCAAATCATGTCTAATCAATTGAATTTACCACAGGTGTGTAGAAACATCTCAAGTATGATCAATGGAAACAGGATTCACCTGAGCTCAAGTCCAAATCCCATAGCAATTGGTCTGAATAATCATGTAAATAAGGTTTTTATTTTTATTTTTTTATACATTTGCATCTGTTTTCGCTTTGTCATTAATGGCCATTGTGTGTAGGGAAAAAATTGATGAGGGAAAAATATATTTAATCCATTTTAGAATAAGGCTGTAATGTAAGAAAATGTGGAAAAAGGGAAAGGGTCTGAATACTTTCCGATGCACTTTCACATCACATTATTTATATTTATAAACTGGGTGGTTCGAGCCCTGAAGGCTGATTGGCTGATAGCCGTGGGATATCAGATTGTACACCACAGATATGACAAACATTTATTTTTACTGATCTAATTATGTTGGTAACCTGTTTATAATTGCAGGAAGGTACCTAGGTTTTTTTTTTAAATATATAGCCAATATACTAAACCACGGCTAAGAGCTGTATCCAGGCACTCCACATTGTGTCAGGCATGGGGCTCCCACGTGGCAGAGCAGTCTAAGACACTGTATCTCAGTGCTAGAGGTGTCACTACACACCCTAGTTTGATTCCAGGCTGTATCACAACCGGCCATGATTAGTAGTCCCATAGGGCGGCTCACAATTGACACAGCGTCGTTAGGGTTTGGCTGGAGTAGGCCGTCATTGTAAATAAAAACATTTCTTAACTGACTTGCTTAATTAAATAAAGGTTAGATAAAAAATAAATAAAAAAGAACAGCCCTTAGCCGTGGTATTTTGGCCATATGACAAACCTCTTTGGGCCTTATTGCTTTAATTATATAATTTTCAACAATCACCATTGTTATGAAAAGCTCAGCAAAAAAAAGAAAGGTCCTCTCACTGTCAACTGCTTTTATTTTCAGCAAACTTAACATGTGTAAATATTTGTATGAACATAACAAGATTCAACACCTGAGACATAAACTGAACAAGTTCCACAGACGTGACTAATAGAAATGATACTGGCTATATGTATAGACTGGAATAATGTCTCCCTGAACAAAGGGGGGTCAAAAACAAAAGTAACAGTCAGTCAGTATCTGGTGTGGCCACCAGCTGCATTAAGTACTGCAGTGCATCTCCTCCTCATGGACTGCATCAGATTTGCCAGTTCTTGCTGTGAGATGTTACCCCACTCTTCCACCAAGGCACCTGCAAGTTCCCAGACATTTCTGGGAGGAATGGACCTAGCCCTCACCCTCCGATCCAACAGGTTCCAGACGTGCTCAATGGGATTGAGATCCGGGCTCTTCGCTGGCCAGAACACTGACATTCCTGTCTTGCACGAAATTACGCACAGAACAAGCAGTATGGCTGGTGGCATTGTCATGCTGGAGGGTCATGTCAGGATGAGCCTGCAGGAAAGGTACCACATGAGGGAGGGGGATGTCTTCCCTGTAATGCACAGCGTTGAGATTGCCTGCAATGACAACAAGCTCAGTCCGATGATGCTGTGACACACCGCCCCAGACCATGACGGACCCTCCACCTCCAAATCGATCCCCCTCCAGAGTACAGGCCTCCGGGTAACACTCATTACTTCGACGATAAACGCGAATCCGACCATCACCTCCGGTGAGACAAAACCGCAACTCGTCAGTGAAGAACACCTTTTGCTAGTCCTGTCTGGTCCAGCGACGGTGGGTTTGTGCCCATAGGCGATGTTGTTGCCGGTGATGTCTGGTGAGGACCTGCCTTACAACAGGCCTAAAAGCCCTCAGTCCAGCCTCTCTCTGCCTATTGCGGACAGTCTGAGCACTGATGGAGGGATTGTGCGTTCATGGTGTAACTTAGGCAGTTGATGTTGCCATCCTGTACCTGGTCCACAGGTGTGATTTTTCGGATGTACCGATCCTGTTACAGGTGGTCTGCCACTGCGAGGATAATCAGCTGTCCGTCCTGTCTCCCTGTAGCGCTGTCTTAGGCATCTCACAGTACGGACATTGCAATTTATTTACCTGGCCACATCTGCAGTCCTCATGCCTCCTTGCAGCATGCCTAAGGCACGTTCACGCAGGTGAGCAGGGACCCTGGGCATCTTTCTTTTGGTGTTTTTCAGTCAGTAGAAAGGCCTCTTTAGTGTCCTTTTTGGTGTGTATCCTCTCTACCCTTGATACTAGTAGAGGAATTATCTAGCTGACATCCAGTTGAAGGTCTTCATCAGCTTCCCTCCCTCTCAGAGTTTGATGAAGTTCAATATTGAGCCACATGCAATACCAAATAGGTCTACAGTAGCTTCAATGTGTACAATATAAACACTGTAAAGTGTCCTCCCTATAATTTGTATACAGTATCAATTCAATGAAGTCCTATTCCTCATCCAAAATCCCACACAAGAACAGCTTTGAGAAGCAGCCAGGTGAACATATGAGAGTCTTCTCCGTACTGACAGTGCTGGAGTTCTGGGGAGGCTGTTGACTGGATCCCCTTACTCAACCCAACCCTGGAGGTCTCTACTCTAACTAACACAAACCACTCAGGGTGGCTGCCTGTTGAAAACATTGTGAACTGTCAAAACAAAGACGTAGCGTGTGCCTTAGTTGAATTCATCTGTTCACTATCTATTTGTACATGTGGCTATGTGAGTGTGTAAAGGTGAGAAACGTGTGTTTGTAGGTTGAACTGGCATGTTTAGAAAAATGGCAGATCTCTTCAAAGTAGTTTTCTCACAGGAGTTAATGATCTGAAACCAGCACAACCGAGAAATGACTTCACTGTAAATATTATGGAGCCAGAACGTATCCTCAGCTCGGCATAACTGGTACCTGGCTCAAGTGTCCTCTCTTTGATCGGAGTTCTCCTTCTTGCTCCAAAGTTTTAGAAGTGGAAATGAATTTTACTACTTCCTACCACAGCATCTGGAAAGCCTATGGTCCGGTAAGGTGTGTTCATCCTAAGTGTTTGGTCAGAAGAGCTAGTCCTCCATGCAGCTTTTCTACTGTATAACACCTTGCTACTGCAAAACGTCTGCATGCTAGTGATGGGGGAAAATATTGATACCGTTACATGTCGGGATATTATTTTTGACAGTATAACATATCGTATCATTTTGACAATGTCACAATACTATTTATACGCTAGTTGGCTGTACCTGCTTCAAAACTACATTATTTAAAAGTTTTAATAGGGAGAATTTGTTTTCAGCACTTTTACTTCCATGACTGATCAAAACTCATTTTCTCCTGGCTCTCTCTTTTATTTGGTCACCTACAAACAAGCAAGATATCTGTCTCTCACAGACCTGTAACTTCTTCTTTAAGAGGCATCCAAAGAACACCATACCTACTGTGAAGGATGGGGGTGGAAACATCATGCTTTGGGTCTGTTTTTCTGCAAAGGGAACAGGACGACTGATCCGTGGAAAGGAAAGAATGAATGGGGCCATGTATCGTGAAATTTTTAGTGAAAACCTCCTTCCATCAGCAAGGGCATTGAAGATGAAACGTGGCTGGGTCTTTCAGCATGACAATGATCCCAAACACACCGCCCGGGCAACGAAGGAGTGGCTTCGTAAGAAGCATTTCAAGGTCCTGGAGTGGCCTAGCCAGTCTCCAGATCTCAACCCCATAGAAAATCTTTGGAGGGAGTTGAAAGTCCGTGATGCCCAGCAACAGCCCCAAAACATCACTGCTCTAGAGGAGATCTGCATGGGGGAATGGGCCAAAATACCAGCAACAGTGTGTGAAAACCTTGTGAAGACTTAAAGAAAACGTTTGACCTCTGTCATTGCCAACAAAGGGTATATAAGATAAACTTTTGTTATTGACCAAATACTTATTTTCCACCATAATTTGCAAATAAATTCATTAAAAATCCTACAATGTGATTTTCTGGATTTTTTTTTCATTTTGTCTGTCATTACAGGCCTCTCTCATCTTTTTAAGTGGGAGAACTTGCACAATTGGTGGCTGACTAAATACTTTTTTGCCCCACTGTATGGTGAACAATTATGTTTGGCACATCGAATCACAACAAAATCACTGTATCAAATCACAATAAATATAGAATCATGAGAATCGCAAATACATATTGTATCAGCACCTAGGTATGGTGATAATATCGTATTGTGAGGTCCCTGGAAATTCCCAGCCCTAGTATATAGCCTGTGACAGCTAGTTAAATAATCACCATTCCCGCAGAAACATTAGTAGGATACACACACACACAATACACATTCTAACAATAAGAGGAGCTTACTACCATCGTTCAGAAAACAGTAGGCTACTATTGTTGATACCATTATGAAAGGGCTAAGGATTTTTTGAATGAATTTCATGAATGTCATGCTATCTTATTTCCATGATCTCATTTCCAAGAGTGCTGAGATGACTTTTACAGCAGCAGCTTTACTTTAGGCTGGACTGTATATAATGTAGCTGGACTAGATTCTGGCTGAGTGGTGATGTTAGCCAGTGCAGTCTACACTTATAGAAAAAAGGGTTCCAAAAGGGTTCTTTGCCTGTCCTCAGAAGACACCCCTTTTTGGTTCCACATAGAACCATTTTGTGTTTCATATACATATAGCCAGTATCACTACTGTAGTTGGGTGGTGGTGTTAGTCAGAGTCTATACATATAGCCAGTATCACTACTGTAGTTGGGTGGTGGTGTTAGTCAGAGTCTATACATATAGCCAGTACCACTACTGTAATTGGGTGGTGGTGTTGGTCAGAGTCTATACATATAGCCAGTATCACTACTGTAGTTGGGTGGTGGTGTTAGTCAGAGTCTATACATATAGCCAGTATCACTACTGTAGTTGGGTGGTGGTGTTAGTCAGAGTCTATACATATAGCCAGTATCACTACTGTAATTGGGTGGTGGTGTTAGTCAGAGTCTATACATATAGCCAGTATCACTACTGTAATTGGGTGGTGGTGTTAGTCAGAGTCTATACATATAGCCAGTATCACTACTGTAGTTGGGTGGTGGTGTTAGTCAGAGTCTATACATATAGCCAGTATCACTACTGTAGTTGGGTGGTGGTGTTAGTCAGAGTCTATATCAAATCAAATAAAATGTATTTATATAGCCCTTCGTACATCAGCTGATATCTCAAAGTGCTGTACAGAAACCCAGCCTAAAACCCCAAACAGCAAGCAATGCAGGTGTAGAAGCACGGTGGCTAGGAAAAACTCCCTAGAAAGGCCAAAACCTAGTCTATACATATAGCCAATATCACTACTGTAATTGGGTGGTGGTGTTAGTCAGAGTCTATACATATAGCCAGTATCACTACTGTAATTGGGTGGTGGTGTTAGTCAGAGTCTATACATATAGCCAGTATCACTACTGTAGTTGGGTGGTGGTGTTAGTCAGAGTCTATACATATAGCCAGTATCACTACTGTAGTTGGGTGGTGGTGTTAGTCAGAGTCTATACATATAGCCAGTACCACTACTGTAGTTGGGTGGTGGTGTTAGTCAGAGTCTATACATATAGCCAGTATCACTACTGTAGTTGGGTGGTGGTGTTAGTCAGAGTCTATACATATAGCCAGTATCACTACTGTAATTGGGTGGTGGTGTTAGTCAGAGTCTATACATATAGCCAGTATCACTACTGTAGTTGGGTGGTGGTGTTAGTCAGAGTCTATACATATAGCCAGTATCACTACTGTAGTTCGGTGGTGGTGTTAGTCAGAGTCTATACATATAGCCAGTACCACTACTGTAGTTGGGTGGTGGTGTTAGTCAGAGTCTATACATATAGCCAGTACCACTACTGTAATTGGGTGGTGGTGTTAGTCAGAGTCTATACATATAGCCAGTATCACTACTGTAGTTGGGTGGTGGTGTTAGTCAGAGTCTATACATATAGCCAGTATCACTACTGTAGTTGGGTGGTGGTGTTAGTCAGAGTCTATACATATAGCCAGTATCACTACTGTAGTTGGGTGGTGGTGTTAGTCAGAGTCTATACATATAGCCAGTATCACTACTGTAGTTGGGTGGTGGTGTTAGTCAGAGTCTATACATATAGCCAGTATCACTACTGTAGTTGGGTGGTGGTGTTAGTCAGAGTCTATACATATAGCCAGTATCACTACTGTAGTTGGGTGGTGGTGTTAGTCAGAGTCTATACATATAGCCAGTATCACTACTGTAGTTGGGTGGTGGTGTTAGTCAGAGTCTATACATATAGCCAGTACCACTACTGTAGTTGGGTGGTGGTGTTAGTCAGAGTCTATACATATAGCCAGTACCACTACTGTAGTTGGGTGGTGGTGTTAGTCAGAGTCTATACATATAGCCAGTATCACTACTGTAGTTGTGTGGTGGTGTTAGTCAGAGTCTATACATATAGCCAGTATCACTACTGTAGTTGGGTGGTGGTGTTAGTCAGAGTCTATACATATAGCCAGTATCACTACTGTAGTTGGGTGGTGGTGTTAGTCAGAGTCTATACATATAGCCAGTATCACTACTGTAGTTGGGTGGTGGTGTTAGTCAGAGTCTATACATATAGCCAGTATCACTACTGTAGTTGGGTGGTGGTGTTAGTCAGAGTCTATACATATAGCCAGTATCACTACTGTAGTTGGGTGGTGGTGTTAGTCAGAGTCTATACATATAGCCAGTATCACTACTGTAGTTGGGTGGTGGTGTTCGTCAGAGTCTCCACATCGCCAGTAGCTGTTTATTCTGCCGACTCTGGGTCATGGACTTCAGTCCCTTTAAGCATAGTCATGTGACTTCTGTAGGGTCTTGGGTGAATCAGTGTACAACTCCTTGTCGCCCCCCTCGCCCCCCCTTAAGCCCCTCCTGACATCCCTAAACCTACTGAATAACTCTATTCACGGACTCCTGAGGGATACCCAGAAACATGCATCACCATCACATGCACATTTCTTCTCATTGAATCTCAAGTTCGCTTGTCGAGGAGAATTTCACGGTATTACTCAGAAAAACACAGTTGTAAAGTCCCCACTTTCCTGAATTCTGAATAATTTCCCATTATAGCATTAATTCAACTCTCAAGTCTGACTTGGACATATTGTTGTTGCCTGCTTCTGCAACAACTGCCCTTTGGAGTGTCACTAAGGGTCACTGGAGGTCAGGCTGGGGTTTCAGATTCTCTTCAGTTCTTCTCATTAGTATAATGCTGCATGTAACTGAAATGATAAGCCTAGTGCTCCTTTGGAATGATCATTTTTATTACATTTACATTTGAGTCATTTAGCAGACGCTCTTATGACAGTATAGGGGGGATATTGAATAACAGATGGCAAAAGATCATCAGATTGTAATTAAAATCAGGTACATAAATCATTACGTGCAATATAGAAAGTCTGAGACCATTTTTCATTTTCACACTTTGTACAACTTAGACAACAGACGGGACGACAACTATCGAGGCATTCTTCAAAACGAGAGACAAATACAAATCCTGGTATTTGTCGCGGTGTGCTGTTGTGTCAATGAGAACGATATGCAAGGGGTAAAACACAAATGGCAGAGAGAGACCAAAGGCTGGTATCTGGAGACGGAACAGAACCTCAGTTCTAGCATATCTGGATGTTCCATCCCAAAGGGTTGCCAAGTGATCTGAGATGTACATGACTGTATGTCATTGTTCCTCTCTGTGTGGGAGATATCTCTGTCAATGTTTTTATTTAATTTTATTTAACCTTTATCTAACTAGGTACGTCAATATGGCCTCAGTGAAGAGCAATCTAACCAGCGCAAACATCTGCCTCTTTCATCGGAAGGGAATAGTGGCATATGAACATAATATAACATTTACAGTAGAGAGACCATGTGCATTTTGAGCACAATGTTATTTTGCAGTGTAAGTGATCTATTGTTGTTTAGCCATCCAAAACCTCAGCAAGGGTTTGTGTTAAGTGTGAAAAAGGGCTTTGGCACTCTGTTAATCTAATCCGGACTCAAACTGCTCAATCCTTTTATCGTAAAACATTCTGATGCTTTCAAAACAATGATATGTATGTGTATGGAACACATTGTTTGGCCTGCTTTCCACACAATTTTGTAACGTGTTTTTATAGGCCCAGGCTAGAGTCAGGCAACAGGGAAAAACACATCACACACCCCTAACAACTGTCAAGTATAGTGTTTGACATAGTACTTGTTTGCTTGGCTTTGGCCAGTTTGCTATAGTTATATTTTCTCAATCAGAGCCTTCAAATAGGGTACATAGATACCAAAGAGAGGCACACTCTGGCAAACAGTTTGTTGTTTTTTTAACCTCTTGATCCTCGTAATACATATAATTCAAGTTTAATTCACTTAAAATTATCAAATTATCATTGGAGGACAGAGCTCTGGGCTAAGTGAGGTTTCTTTAGCGAGTGCCATGTTGTCTAAATGGCTCTGCAACCAAGTCTCATCTTGAGTTTCCCAGAGATAACCACACTGGACCACAATCTGACATGAATGACTAGGCAAAAAAAAAACCCACAGAAAATGACCCATTACAAACCCCTCAGTGATCTAGCTTGACTCCTTCAAAATGCTTTCCCCTCATACTCAGGCCACTTGATACCTACTCTGGATGATTATTTGGTGCTATGTTAATCTTGTGGTAATATTTCATTCTGGTGCCCAGTCAGTAACTGTCCTTGGAGAAGTGGTAATCAAGGATTGTGGCTACAGTAGGTTTCCAGTTTACTTAGCATTTGGCTGCTGTACTGAAGGAATGCATCAACCAATGAAATTGGTGCTTTCCATGTGTCGATTGACCCTGTTTAGCCTATGTTTTATATCTGTTTAATCAGAAAGATGAGCTGGCTGTCCTTCCATAAGTTAATTTAAGTTATGGAGGAGGAGGAGGAGGAGGAGGAGGAGTAATATGTAATGCAGTACAACAATCCTGGTGGAATATAACATTATCACACAAAGAAATGCACACAGACACAGATTAGGCATTAGGCTGCACTAGTCACAAACCCCTGTGCTGCTCTGTTCTGCTGTGGTACCACTGCCAGGACCAAATCACAAAGCCAGTCTTCTCTCAACCTCTGATCTCTGACTGGTCCCAGTCTGATTATCCAATAAGGCCTGTCAGCCCTTATTCCAGTGCCAGGGGCCCGAGCTCTCCTCCTCGCCTCACTCTTCACAGCACCAGCACCCCCTTTTCTGTACCCCAACTGGGCACAGTAGTCTGTCAGAAATAGTCTCTGAAACGCTACTATAACAGCCTTATCAATGCTATGTGGTAAAAACAGAACACCCGCACCTCTGGGGGGTTTGCAGCAAGTCAAAAACTGTGTCCTTCAAATGTTCAACGTGTCTGCAGTTATTTAGATATGGTCTCAAATGCAGTGCACATGCCAGACCTCCAGAATATTGGCAGAGGATCTCAGAGATATTTGTGTGGAGGGCTAAACACATTGGGATGGGAGACTGCATAGCCATACAGTGAAAACTGAACACATTTCTGTTAGGAGTTATTATTAAAAAGTAACCCATTTCGGGGGTTTTGTCTTTCAATCTTTTTTTCAAGTGGTTCCCTTTTTCCCTGAAACTGAATGCAGGAGTCAGCCTGCGAGCACAAGAACTACAGTACCACAACAAAGCATCACCCCTAAAACGCACGTCTTTGCAGACAGACGCTTAATAAATGTTCATCAACCATTAGTAAAAGAGTACATAATCGACTCCCCCATCAAAGAACCATCTCTTTAATGCCTGGCTGAAATATCAGTGATTGATCTCTTGTGGGTGCTACATGACCTTCAATGTATTTCAGATGGGCAGGAAATGAAGACGTTGTTATATGGGTGGGGGGGGGGAATCCAGGAGGAACACTACCCACATAAACACACAATGAAGTAATGGCAAACACATGTGACTTGGTGTAACATTATTAATGAGCATGTTTGGGGCAAGTCTTGGAGCAGTGGAAAATTGCACCGTTGATAAGAATCTTGATCATTTACAAATTGATTGATGGCAATTACCACCACCATTCTGTATGTCAAGAAGTATTTTAAAAAGTTGATTTGGTTTGAAAAGAAAACTCATCACAACAGTTAATGTGAATATGAGGCCATTCTCTGAGTATTCGATTTGTGTTCGGTATCCACAATGTTTCCAGTAGGGATATTTCCAAAGTGGATATTTTGAAATGACTATACCAATTCTTCCATTTTAAGCATGTTTACTCTCTATTTTGAATTCATTTGACATTATTTTGCTTCAACGTGATCCAGATGACCTTTTCATACTGCACTTTGAATGTAATAAACCACTCGCAAATCCCAAATTTAGGCCCTTTTTAGATTTTTCCAGAGAACAAGATCGGACCCTTTTTTCAAATCTCGCCTAAAATGACATACCCAAATCTAACTGCCTGTAGCTCAGGACCTAAAATGACATACCCAAATCTAACTGCCTGTAGCTCAGGGCCTGAAATGACATACCCAAATCTAACTGCCTGTAGCTCAGGACCTAAAATGACATATCCAAATCTAACTGCCTGTAGCTCAGGACCTAAAATGACATACCCAAATCTAACTGCCTGTAGCTCAGGGCCTGAAATGACATACCCAAATCTAACTGCCTGTAGCTCAGGACCTAAAATGACATACCCAAATCTAACTGCCTGTAGCTCAGGACCTAAAATGACATACCAACATCCAACTGCCTGTAGCTCAGGACCTGAAATGACATACCCAAATCTAACTGCCTGTAGCTCAGGACCTGAAGCAAGGATATGCATATTCTACCACTTGAAAGGAAACACTTTGAAGTTTGTGGAAATGTGAAATGCGTGTAGGAGAATATAACACATTTGATCTGGTAAGGATAATACAAAGAAGAAACATGATTTTTTTTTTTTTTTTTTACCATCATATTTGAAATGCAAGAGAAAGGCCATAATCTATTATTCCAGCCCAGGCGCAATTTAGATGGCAGCAGTGAATGTCCAAAGTTTCAGACTGATCCAATAACCATTGCATATCTGTTCAAAATCTGTTCAGTATCAAGACCGCCCAAATGTGCCTTATTGGTTTATTCATACATTTTCAAGTGCATAATTGTGCACTCTCCTCAAACAAAAGCATGGTATTATATCACTGTAATAGCTACTGTAAATTGAACAGTGCAGTTAGATTAACAATAATTTAAGCTTTCCAGACATATCAGATATGTCTATGTACCGGAATGTCTTTTTTGTTACTTACAACCTCATGCTAATCACATTAGCCTACGTTAGCTCAGCGGTCCCGCGGGGGAGACACCGATTCCGTAGAGGTTAACTTTTGTGTTTCAGGGGTTTTGGAGAGAGAGAAATGCAACATCTTTACTTGCCAGATCGATCTCATGCTGCATTTGAGTCAGCAAATAATTGTCAGGGAAGAACAATAGCCTCTTTCCAAATAGAAATTGACTTCTTGCTAAATGGCATGCTGAAGAGATCACGTATATATCTAATTCTGGGCACGGTGGCACTTGAAAATGTGTCTTTAGGGTGTTTGGGAATAAAGGAACGCTTCAACACAGTTTTTTGAAAATGAATAAGCCTCTGAAAATACCTCCTGAATTCACGTCTCTCTGCTGGCTTATTAAATGCTGTAGACACAACTCATTTTGTAAATTTCATGGTTTGAAAGCAATTTTTTCACAAAATGTTAAAACACCCTAATTCTGGGGTAATAGGCAAAGCAAGCCTCGAGGTAAAATGAAGAATATGATCTAAAACACAGCCACTTTTTGTTCTAAATCATTTAAGACAGAACCTGGACTTGAGGATAGGATATTTTTACTTTGGTCTTTGTTACACCATTTAGGCCTGAGGGAAGAGATTATGAAGGCCAGTCTTTCAGGAGTTGATTTGCATAATGTTTGGTGTCAAAACTGCGGTGACAGTTTTCCGTTCTCTCTTACAGGGGCTCGATATGGGAACTGGAACTGGGGATAAGTAATTGTAAAACAGTTCTCTGACCCACTGAGCGGACCATTGGGGGACTAAATTATACTCGGTGAGCAACAGAGACAGTTACAGTACTGAATAAGACATTTCAAATACTTTTCAAAATGGAGGGAAAGAACATGAGGCCCTCTTTCATTGAAAGGTTGGATTTCTTCTATTTCTTTTATTGTAAACTCTTTCAGGAAGAAGAAGATTTTCTCCTTGCCAGTGTCGTGTCTTTGGCATCATTGAAGACTTATTTGTAGTTTATCAAATCAATCATGTGATTAACTAATCAGGCAGATGTAATTAACTAGGAAGTCGGGGCACCAAGGAAAATATTCAGATTACAAAGTTATACATTTCCTAATGTAACTTTCAGATATTTTAATATCTGATCAATTAGTCTTCTAATTAATGAATTATTCTTTACCTCACGTTAGTCTCATTCCAAATGTCATAAATTGTTGGTTATCTGCACGAACCCAGTCTTCACTATGAGTCATCCATACATCAATTGTCGTAAATATGTATTTATTGACTAACTAAATAATCACAGAAATGCACAAACAAACAAGGAGATATGATTGCAAGGAAATGAAAAAGATAAAAGACACTACAAAGTTGATAATTATAACAATTGAAATGCTAATCCTTTGCACATGAACGCTCACTCATTCAGGAATCATTACAGTCTATATATATTTACACTCAGTGTGTCGTTGTAATCTCTGTTGGAAAGTTTGTTTCTGTTCGAGAGTTTGCCCGCCCTCTCTCTCTCTGCCGTGGTTAGAATGGATAGTTCAGAGTAACATTCAGCAATGTTGTTATAGAATAGAGGATTCGGCGGTTGTCGGTCTTCCCGTTCAATGATCCTGAATTCCTAGCTACAGACTAGTAATTAGTATCAAAGATTTGTTCTTATTCTGTCGGTTCGATAGTCTCATAGTTAATCCACGTGATATGGTTAAGAATTCAGCAATGGGCTCAAACCTTAGCCCTCTCGTAATTGAGGTAAGCTTGGTCTCTACTCAAACCTTAGCCCTCTCATAATTGAGAGAAACAATGGTCTCCAGATAAATTCCCAAGGTGGGGGTTATATTCGGAAGAGCAGAAAGGGGCTGTCCCATGATGCCAGATCAATGTGTGTGCTCATGGGGCGGGCCTATGATTTAGTTAAACTCAAAAGGGAATTGGAGTTTCCTTCATTAAACAGTCTAAAATCACATTACATAATTTCACAAATAGTTTCATCTTTACTCATTCATTTTATACAACAATTAGATGCAAGCCTCACAACTGAGACTCTTGTATAAACAGGGTTATGGTAATGTGGATGTATTGTGTCTCATGAGTTTCACAAAATTGTACCAAACGGACCAGTTCGTAGCTGGCTACTTCACCGACCGTTTATAGATTCTCCAGAACATGAATATTGTTCAGTTCTCAGGTTCTGTGAGGTGGAATAAGTTCCTTTGTTCTCTCCATGAAAACTCACTCTCTCTCTCTACACTGTCTGACCATGAGGAAGAATCTCCTCCAGGAATTTATGACCTGCCTAACAGCAGCCTGGGTGTAGGAGAGAGAGAGAGAGGTAGATTGTGCAGAGGGGGGTGGTGCTCGCTGTACCCAAAGAGGGCAACGTCATGACATCAGCGATGTCAATATTTTATATATTACAGGACTGTAGGGCTCAATTCAAACTCTTATTGCAGTATCTACTCAATAACATATCCTTTTTGTGTCCATACCGTAAAAATAAGCGAACAAACCCTGCAGATTTGATTACAGTTAATCCACCACTGTGCTCATCATTGATAGAGCTTGTCATCTATATTACTACAATACTTGCATATACACTTCAGCTTTGCGGTTCTACATGTGTTTACATTTAGTAAAATCAAACTTGACTAATAATACATTTTTATTTGCTCTGCAAACGTTCACTTGGCTCAGTCAATGGGGAACACAAGGATCACTTCCCAATGATTCAGAAGCTGGAGAGGAGAGAGGAAGAGAACAGAAGAGAGAAGAAGCGGAAGGAAGGTGACGTTGCTAAGTGACTGGCATTCAACAGCAGAACCACTCTCCTTCCTACTGGCCTCTCAACTAACACAGCCAAGCTGAAATCAGAACAGACAAGGGCTTCCAAACAAGTTAAAGATTTAATTATTCACTTTTATCAACAACATTTCCAGTTGAACCATCCAAACACAGGAGGGAGGCTTTAGTTTGCTTTCTCCTCTAAGTCTTCAGAGAACAGTACATCTTCATGTAAACCTGCTTTGATAGAGTAGCTGCTCAATGAGACCATTGTTTTGGGCTCCATTTAAAACGTTCCGCTCGATTCTAATCAATGGATACTAACAGAAAACTAAGGAGAAAAGAGGTCGTGACAAAACTGACCTGGTGTCCATTTAACACATTTGACACATCAGAAAGCTGTTGGCCTGACATTTGGACATCATGCTATGTCATTCTCCTCCCCTTGGCACATGAGACTGTCCCAGTGTCCAGTTCATAATGATGGTTAGAAATACTGTAAATAAGATCCAATGGCATTACAACTAGGAATAAACACTTAGTTCATGAAATTAGCTGCTAGGATGTTCTATGTTTTACCCTGAGAGAATCATAGCTGGTGGATGTTGGTCTTCAGGCAGCTCTTACAGTACCAAACAACATGTCGGTGCCTATAGACATTAGACCCCCTTCTGAGAAAAACCATATGGAGTGTGCTCTAAACAAACACAGAACTAGGAAGCAATAGCATCAGGAACCTTCCAAGTCATAGTGCTGCAGACAGAGGACAGCGTTTGAGAACTCACCTAATTTTTTTTATAAGCTGGGGGTGATTTGTTAAATGTATTGACGCTGTTGCACAGGGATGAATGCCTAAACTGATCTGAAACAATTAACTTCCTGGACTTCAACTCCAGCTTCCTGGTCGGAATATTAGTTCCTTGATGGTCACCGTTTGCTTAAAAAATATCTGACTCATAACCTCTCTTCAGCCTTGATTAAAGCAGAGGAAAGACTATCTCATGCATTAATGTGGAGTTTATCACTGACCTTCTGACAGGGCTATTGGCCTCTATTGACCATGTCATCGCCTCCATCTGAAACACTACTGTACTGGGGTGGACACAATTTGCCACTACCGCTCATGACCATTACACTTTATTTTCCAAGAAGTAGAGGAAATGGTTTATCAGTAGAGTGGACTGATCCAGTGAATTCAATCTCTCCTCGTTATTGAGGACATTCAGAGTGGGGGTCTGGTACTCTCTGCTTTGTAGGCCCAGATACAGGGAATGATATTGTCATGATGGGTTATCACATTGTGGGATGTTTTCAGAGGTGCATTGAATTGGGCCTGATATGGAAATCTGTTTCATGGTCTGCATGGTGTGTGTTGTATTGTGTCTTTAGAGGGTTAATATGGGGAATAATAGGCTGTTGAAGGCTGTTGAACCAAGAGCTATGGGTTATGTTCACTTCACAACTTCAAGGACACTCGAGACGTTGTAATATTGTCTTCTATTGGAAATGTTGACAAACATTAAGGGGCATTTTCAAATTTCAACTGTCAGTTTATGTCTTGATACAATCTGGCCCTGGTATCAATAAGTAGTGAGTTGGTTCCCTTGTATACTGGAAAATTTATTTTCAGTAGTTTATGATACTATCAGGACTGTGTATCTTATATAAACTGTAGCTTTAATTATATTAATTGTATAATAACTTGAAAGACTGGCTCCTAATTGCATGACTATCCCTGCAATGAACCGAGACTCAGTCAGTTCGGAGAGTCACTAATTGCAAATAAAATGCAATTTTACGTATGCAAATTATTTCTAGCAGTATGTTTATTAATATTTAACTTGACCATTCTCATGGGACTTCATTGATCTGTTTTATTCACAGCACACACTTGGCATGGTTCCATTGTGGTTCTGAGCACGCCTCTAGAAGGGAGACAGCTTTTGACTCTACGAGCGAGCATGACATGTTCAGGAATCGGCCAGAAAGGCTTTTGTCAAATAAAACTGCAGGAATGTATATTAAAGCAGGCAAGACCATGCACAATGGTATACACACTGTTTCATCAGAGCGAAGAAACGCAGTGAGCTGTCAGAGACCAGATGTAAGAACTGAACACGTTTCCTCACAGAATCACTCTCCATCTGTAAGGCTTCTCTTCCACAGTGTTTCATCCACACAGAGGATCAAAGAGAAAATTGGAAAAAAACATCTTCCACAGTGGAACTCTATTGATATGCTACAGATGTAGGATCTTAATTTGAGACAGTCTGCTACAGCACAAAAACATTCCTGTCGCAAACTTCAGGAGCATTTTGTATACCTCTAACATAGTTGTAGTTCTCCTGCAACCTCTCTATGTAACTCTCTCGCTCCCTCCCTCTTACTCATGACAATCTCTCTCTCTCAGCTTTGTTTTAGGGATAATCCTCTCATACCATTTAGCCTGATTACCAGTTCCTGTAAAAGTTTAAAAATGAGTGAATAGATGTTCTGCAATACGAAGTCTCTCATTTACTTAACCTCATTCAAGCGCCAAAAAAAAACAACAACAACAACCGTGAAACCCTTTCTAAAGACTGTTGACATCTAGTGGAAGCCATAGGAACTGCAATATGGGTCCTATCTATTTGTATCTCCCATAGGCTAACATTGAAATCCCCCCCGCCCCTCTCAGCCAAACAGAATTGGCTCCCAACCTGCCAGTGAACCATCAGTGATTTGGCCAAATGTGAACTCATCTCACAAGGTATTCGGGGGGTCCAAGAAGTGGCCATAAGGACTACAGTAAATGCAGAAGAAAATTTGAATAGGATTTGTCTCAATACGAACAAACTCAGATTATTCTGATATTTTTTGTGTATAGTGTTTTAATGGCAACATTATCAATTCAACATCATGTCTATACTATCCTTCTACAGTGGCATACTAATGGTATTCTACGGTAGCCTAACAAAATTATAAAAGAGCCAGTGTTGTGTAAAACCTTGGTACCATGGCAGAATAACAGGCTGTGAAACAGATGCTTTTGGTTCATGCACCTCATTTATTTCTGCGCTGTGTAGTCTTTCTTTTTGTTTGTTGATATCTTCAAGAGAGTGTTGTTCCATTCCATTTATAAGCAAGGTAAACAAACACGTCCACGCAATGTACCAGAACAATGTGTAACACTGTCTGAATATTTATGACAGACTGCACATGTTGCTTACGCTCTCTATTGCCTTAGCAAAATCATTTGGATGTAGACTTCAATTGTCAAAGTGTCATGGCTGTGTCGTGCCTGGTGTTTGAACACACAACTATCCCGTTTTCTTCTCGAAAGGTATGCATTGTCTTGAACTATGAAGCTTTGCATGTGGAAGTGGGTCATGATAAACCAGAAGAAGGTCCATCATATCCATGTGTTCTCGATGAGAGCCCGCAATGAAGCTCAAAGCAGCATCTGACATGATAAAACACGCTTTCTGATAGAGGAGTAGACCTCAGTTCTTACTGAGAGAAAGTATGTCATCCCTGTAGGGTTCAATTGCATCAAAGAGACGGGGCTGGAGTCATATTAACTCCAATCCAAACCCCCTAGCACTGAAGAACAGGGGATCTTTCGTTTGACAATGAAAGTACAGGCATGGCTAAAGTGAGTCCACTCTGCAGTCCTCTAACATTTAGAGGAAAAAACACGATCCGTTTGAGGGTGACATGTCATTGGGTCTAATACGATCCGTTTGAGGGTGACATGTCATTGGGTCTAATACGATCCGTTTGAGGGTGACATGTCATTGGGTCTAATACGATCCGTTTGAGGATGACATGTCATTGGGTCTAATACGATCCGTTTGTGGGTGACATGTCATCGGGTCTAATACGATCCGTTTGTGGGTGACATGTCATTGGGTCTAATACGATCCGTTTGTGGGTGACATGTCATTGGGTCTAATACGATCCGTTTGTGGGTGACATGTCATTAGGTCTAATACGATCCGTTTGTGGGTGACATGTCATTGGGTCTAATATGATACGTTTGAGGGTGACATGTCATTGGGTCTATAATGATCCGTTTGTGGGTGACATGTCATTGGGTCTATAATGATCCGTTTGAGGGTGACATATCATTGGGTCTAATATGATCCGTTTGAGGGTGACATGTCATTGGGTCTATAATGATCCGTTTGAGGGTGACATGTCATTGGGTCTATAATGATCTGTTTGAGGGTGACATGTCATTGGGTCTATAATGATCCGTTTGAGGGTGACATATCATTGGGTCTAATATGATGCCGGTTACAGAGCACTTCAGACTGTTACAGACCGACCCAGTGGACAACAGATTCACCAATAGCTCCAACATGAGGACGGGAGAGAATAGAGCTTTTCCACAAACTCCCTGTAGCCATCTCGTTGGCAGGGTTGATTACAGTCCCGTGGTGCATTATTATTTGTGACCATTGCGCTAACATCAGAAGGCTAGTCTGTTGGAGCCAAGACAGAGAGAAATATCTACACAGAAAAGAGTACAAGCTTATTATATCTAGTCCCTTTCCTACCCAGGATTATGGAACTACAACCCTCTCCCCTCTCTCTCTGTCAATATATTTTCAAGTCTAAAAGATCCCTCACTTCTACACAGAACAAAAGAGGTGAAAAGAGAGGCTTGCTAGTCTATAATGAAGTTGCTCCAGAGAAGGGTGAAAACCCAGAGCTGTGGGTCCCATCTTCCTGATGGTAAAATAACAGATTGTCTGTCTGTGTGTGTGTGTGTGTGTGTGTGTGTGTGTGTGTGTGTGTGTGTGTGTGTGTGTGTGTGTGTGTGTGTGTGTGTGTGTGTGTGTGTGTGTGTGTGTGTGTGTGTGTGTGTGTGTGCGTGTGTGTGTGTGTGTGTGTGTGTGTGTGTGTGTGTGTGTGTGTGTGTGTGTGTGTTTAGCTGTACAAGACTGTGTGTGTGTGTGCGTGCATGCGTGAGTGCGTGCCTGAGTGCCTGCGTGCGTGTGCGTGTGCGTGCGTGTGTGTGTGTGTTGTATGAACGTTATCATTTCTGGGTCAGGGACTTGTTTAATCACCAAGCACTTCACACAAGAGTCCGTCACAACTGTAAAGCATTCTGTATCGCCAGATGAGTGTTTTTGGCCAATTTCTGCAATAAATATTTATTCTGAGCTTGGACAGTGATTGACTAAATGCTCTACCATAAAGTTTAATGATCGTGCACTCTTGCATCCGTGTGTGTGTGTGTGTGTGTGTGTGTGCGTGCACAGGAGGGCTCTGTAGTTCCTCCTCCCATGTAGTTCAGTGGGAATGCATTGGGGCTACATCCTGGACTCCACGTAGGAAGTGTGTGTGTTTGAGGGAGTTCAATCATGTCCACTAAGGCCAGATGACCTCACGTGAAGGCCAGTTTTTCCAGCTATTTTCATATTTAATAGATGCTGAGTTCCCAGCAGAGGCAGGTAGAACTGGAGCTCCTAACCCGTACTGCTACGGAACAGAACCTGCCTCATGATTCTCTAATCTCTATGTGAATGATGCACTATGATACACCTCACAGTATATATACATTACATGACCAAAGGTATGTGGACACCTGCTCGTCGAATAACTCATTCTAAAATCATGGGCATTAATATAGAGTTAGTCCCCCCCTTTGCTGCCCTAACAGCCTCCTTTCGTCTGGGAAGGCTTTCCACTATTTGTTGGAACATTGCTGCAGGGACTTGCTTCAGATCAGCCACAAGAGCATTAGTGAGGTCGGACACTGATGTTGGGCGATTAGGCCTGGCTCGCAGTCGGCGTTCCAATTCATCCCAAAGGTGTTCGATGGGGTTGAGGTCAGGGCTCTTTGCAGGCCAGTCAAGTTCTTCCACAACGATCTAGACCATTTCTATATCGACCTCGCTTTTTGCACAGGGGCATTGTCATGCTGAAACAGGAAAGGGCCTTCTCCAAACTGTTGCTACAAAGTTAGAAGCACAGAATCTCTAGAACGTCATTGTCTGCTGTATCGTTAAGAATTCCCTTCACTGGCACAAAGGGGCCTAGCTCGAACCATGAAAAACAGCCCCAGACCATTATTCCTCCTCCACCAAACTTTACAGTTGGCACTATGCATTCGGGCAGGTAGCGTTCTCCAAATCAGCATGTTCACTCTTAACTACTAGGTGTGGATTTGGTGGAACATCCCAGTGGGTTTGTTGTGATGTATGGAAAGGATGAGAACGGTCAGAAGAGAATTAGCTGGGTGGGATTTGTGATGGAACATTTCAGTGAGTAAGGCTTGGGTGACCGAGGTGTGGTGTGGATTAGTTAGAGTAAGAGTTGAAGTCATGAAGACAATCATGTCAAGATGCAATCTAGAACTGTCTGGGACAAATCCCATATTTTCAAGATGTGCTAAATTGTTTGTTGTCATATTTCTCAGGATAGGGTAACACTTAATCAACTCCTTGAGACTATATCTTGAAGTTATCAAGTTTCTTAATCTGAATCATAAATTTAAATCATACATTTATGGACAATCGTGGTAGGCCTGCTAACTTAAGAGATACTTTGTTGAGAAAAATCAAATGGGGACACTCGCTGGCAGAGATGTTAGTGGAACATTCACCGGCAGAGAGGTTCGGGGACAGTCGCTGGCAGAGATGTTAGGAGAACACTCGTTAGCAGAGATGTTAGAGGACACTCGCTGGCAGAGATGTTAGGAGAACACTCACTGGCAGAGAGGTTAGGGGACAGTCGCTGGCAGAGATGTTAGTGGAACACTCGTTAGCAGAGATGTTAGAGGACATTCACTAGCAGAGATGTTAGGGGACACTCGCTGGCAGACATGTTAGTGGAACACTTGCTGGCAGAGATGTTAGGGGACACTCGCTGGCAGAGATGTTAGGGGGACACTCACTGGCAGAGATGTTAAGGGAACACTCACTGGTAGAGATGTTAGTGGACACTCTCTGGCAGAGATGTTAGAGGACACTCTCTGGCAGAGATGTTAGAGGACACTCTCTGGCAGAGATGTTAGGGGACACTCGCTGGCAGAGATGTTAGGGGACACTCGCTGGCAGAGATGTTAGGGGAACACTCGCTGGCAGAGATGTTAGAGGACACTCTCTGGCAGAGATGTTAGAGGACACTCTCTGGCAGAGATGTTAGGGGACACTCTCTGGCAGAGATGTTAGTGGACACTCTCTGGCAGAGATGTTAGGGGAACACTCACTGGCAGAGATGTTAGAGGACACTCGCTGGCAGAGATGTTAGGGGGACACACAATGGCAGAGATGTTAGGGGACACTCGCTGGCAGACATGTTAGTGGACCACTCGCTGGCAGAGATGTTAGAGGACACTCTCTGGCAGAGATGTTAGAGGACACTCTCTGGCAGAGATGTTAGTGGACCACTCTCTGGCAGAGATGTTAGAGGACACTCTCTGGCAGAGATGTTAGAGGACACTCTCTGGCAGAGATGTTAGGGGACACTCGCTGGCAGACATGTTAGTGGACCACTCGCTGGCAGAGATGTTAGAGGACACTCTCTGGCAGAGATGTTAGAGTACACTCTCTGGCAGAGATGTTAGAGGACACTCTCTGGCAGAGATGTTAGAGGACACTCTCTGGCAGAGATGTTAGGGGACACTCTCTGGTAGTAATGTTAGAGGACACTCTCTGGCAGAGATGTTAGAGGACACTCTCTGGCAGAGATGTTAGGGGACACTCGCTGGCAGAGATGTTAGAGGACACTCTCTGGCAGAGATGTTAGAGTACACTCTCTGGCAGAGATGTTAGGGGACACTCGCTGGCAGAGATGTTAGGGGGACACTCACTGGTAGAGATGTTAGTGGACACTCTCTGGCAGAGATGTTAAGGGAACACTCACTGGTAGAGATGTTAGTGGACACTCTCTGGCAGATATGTTAGGGGAACACTCACTGGTAGAGATGTTAGTGGACACTCTCTGGCAGAGATGTTAGGGGACACTTGCTGGCAGAGATGTTAGGGGACACTCACTGGCAGAGATGTTAGGGGAACACTCACTGGCAGAGATGTTAGAGGACATTCACTAGCAGAGATGTTAGGGGACACTCGCTGGCAGACATGTTAGTGGAACACTTGCTGGCAGAGATGTTAGTGGACACTCTCTGGCAGAGATGTTAGGGGGACACTCACTGGCAGAGATGTTAGTGGACACTCTCTGGCAGAGATGTTAGGGGACACTCTCTGGCAGAGATGTTAGGGGAACACTCTCTGGCAGAGATGTTAGAGGACACTCTCTGGCAGAGATGTTAGAGGACACTCTCTGGCAGAGATGTTAGGGGACACTCGCTGGCAGAGATGTTAGGGGACACTCGCTGGCAGAGATGTTAGGGGAACACTCGCTGGCAGAGATGTTAGAGGACACTCTCTGGCAGAGATGTTAGAGGACACTCTCTGGCAGAGATGTTAGGGGACACTCTCTGGCAGAGATGTTAGTGGACACTCTCTGGCAGAGATGTTAGGGGAACACTCACTGGCAGAGATGTTAGAGGACACTCGCTGGCAGAGATGTTAGGGGGACACTCAATGGCAGAGATGTTAGGGGACACTCGCTGGCAGACATGTTAGTGGACCACTCGCTGGCAGAGATGTTAGAGGACACTCTCTGGCAGAGATGTTAGAGGACACTCTCTGGCAGAGATGTTAGTGGACCACTCTCTGGCAGAGATGTTAGAGGACACTCTCTGGCAGAGATGTTAGAGGACACTCTCTGGCAGAGATGTTAGGGGACACTCGCTGGCAGACATGTTAGTGGACCACTCGCTGGCAGAGATGTTAGAGGACACTCTCTGGCAGAGATGTTAGAGTACACTCTCTGGCAGAGATGTTAGAGGACACTCTCTGGCAGAGATGTTAGAGGACACTCTCTGGCAGAGATGTTAGGGGACACTCTCTGGTAGTAATGTTAGAGGACACTCTCTGGCAGAGATGTTAGAGGACACTCTCTGGCAGAGATGTTAGGGGACACTCTCTGGCAGAGATGTTAGTGGACACTCTCTGGCAGAGATGTTAGGGGAACACTCACTGGCAGAGATGTTAGAGGACACTCGCTGGCAGAGATGTTAGGGGGACACTCAATGGCAGAGATGTTAGGGGACACTCGCTGGCAGACATGTTAGTGGACCACTCGCTGGCAGAGATGTTAGAGGACACTCTCTGGCAGAGATGTTAGAGGACACTCTCTGGCAGAGATGTTAGTGGACAACTCTCTGGCAGAGATGTTAGAGGACACTCTCTGGCAGAGATGTTAGAGGACACTCTCTGGCAGAGATGTTAGGGGACACTCGCTGGCAGACATGTTAGTGGACCACTCGCTGGCAGAGATGTTAGAGGACACTCTCTGGCAGAGATGTTAGAGTACACTCTCTGGCAGAGATGTTAGAGGACACTCTCTGGCAGAGATGTTAGAGGACACTCTCTGGCAGAGATGTTAGGGGACACTCTCTGGTAGTAATGTTAGAGGACACTCTCTGGCAGAGATGTTAGAGGACACTCTCTGGCAGAGATGTTAGGGGACACTCGCTGGCAGAGATGTTAGAGGACACTCTCTGGCAGAGATGTTAGAGTACACTCTCTGGCAGAGATGTTAGGGGACACTCTCTGGTAGTGATGTTACAGGAATTATTGGAATCTCCTGGCGGAACCCTCTTAAGTCCTCTGTAATCGAAGCAGAGAATCAGAATCTTGCATTTGCTCCACTGAAATGGATATCATACTCCTCATAGATAATTAATTTCAGAGATTCTCTGTAGGATAAGGAGCGCAGGAAACTAGAATGAAAGGAGGGAATTGTCTTTCAATCAGAGTTGTGCCAAATTTTCCCAAATGTGAGTTTTAATTTAAAAGGCATCTTAGTTACAAGCTAATGGCCTTGCACTGTGTCCGGCCATATACCTGGACGTTCAAACTGCCAGCACAGAATGTTTATGTAATAAATATATTCCCAGAATATTCCGGAAGATGAAAGACTGCACACGTCAATATGGCAGTGGACCAACCAACACAAATGTGTGATCATTGTGCTCAAGGTGTTTCATATTATTAATCTTGTGATGAGCCAAGCTTGATTTGCACTCTGTTTATTTTTCAGCTCCCATATCTGGGTGGCCAGATGACTGCACTTGTTTCTCTCTGGTGTGGTGGAAACATGAAAGGACAGAGGAAACACCTCAGATGTTGAACAAAACCTTGACTTGAGCAGAAACTCAAAGCAAACATGTCACTCCGCGTTTGATTAAAGGAAAAGGATCTATATGGTCAAGCCAAAAAGTAATCAAGCAAAATATGTGATATTGTGGACGATGGTGTTAGCTAAATAAACTGTGTCAAAATGTTGTCATGGCTACGTTGAATCATTGTTCGTTTTACACATGTTTAGAATTAGCACAAATGACTCTTTACTGTTTTCTGAATGTGTTTTGGGATTTGAGGGAACGCAAGAGGGGTTGTCTTGGACTACGTATTGGAAGTTCTATGTTCCATAATCTGGAACCCAGAGGTAAACGGACAACCACTATTGAAAAAGGAAATGGTAGAATGGTAGTGTACTGGGAAAGATGGGTTTAGTCTGTGGACATCTGAGGGTTGCAGTTAAGATTAGAGTGATTGGTTGATTCGACCAAACACTTGGAGGAGTATATACCTGCTCGTTTAATATCTGATCTCGCGTCAGGTTATTGAATGGAGGCTTCGTGAAGCGTCAGTCAGGTAGTAGAATCTCTCTGTAGAAAATATCTGTTTAGTAATTATGGATTTTGACAAACGATTATGTAAAATGGCTAGAGGAACAGGTAAGGCATGCTACACAGAGTTACTAACCTGCTATTGTAGTGGGAGGCTATGGCTTTAATGAAATGTTTATTCAGATATACACACTTGGGCATACATCCCTACACTGCACGTAAATATAGACAATTAAATGAATGAATAGGGCATTTTAACCGTTAAGATTAGCCTGTCATGTATTCATTCAATTACTTGAATTCAATTACTTGAATGTGTATTTTTCTCCTCAAAGTTTTTCCGCTTCAAAGTTACACATTTTGTTATCTGTGTAACTTCCTTTCATGTGAAACAGAAAACCCTATCATTCACACAATGCCAAAGTGCCGATTCATTACATAGGTAATCAATTAGAGGCATGACGGGAGTCAAAATAATTCATCAAATGTGAGTATTTTCAGAACTGAAATTGAATAGCTCTGTTTTAATATGACAGGCTGGCTCTTAGTGGATAATGGTCTGTCCATGTCGTTCTAATCTGAATGCAACACTGAGAAAAAAAAACTTTAACCGAGGGAAAACTTCTGAACATATTTGGAACAAAACTTGTTGATAGCAGTGTTGGCTATCAAGTCCTTTTCATGTTCTATTCTGCCACAAATTCCCTAAATTAGGTTAGTGAAAGCAATTACTCTAAAGAAGAACAAAGTTTTAGACAAACTATAACAGGTCCTATTCATTTGAGTCTATAATGAAGTGTGACAGTCATATCTAGCTATATTTAGAGAATCGTAGATCATTCGCTTTTCAGAAATGTGCCAAGTTTTATAAACTAAATGCAGTAGCTGCTCTCAAGCCATGCTAGTTACAGACCTTGAATGTGATCCATTCTGTTTGTATGTAACGCATTGTTACCGGAACCCAATGATGAAGCACTATTCTATTCATTCTATTAAGGGGAATGGGATACTTTAGTCTCTCCTGGATTTCTGGTGATTTACTTTGTTGTTTTTGTTTTACTTTGACAGGGAACAGAACAGGAAATGATATAATTGGCGCAGCACTAAATGTTTTTCTCCCATACCCTACCCAGCTGCTCTTGGCCTGACCCTCACTTACTTATGACTGACTACTAGGAATCTTAGAGCTGGGTGGCACATTTGTTGCAAAGTTGGCGTCAAGGTTTTTTTTTCTGCTGGGGCGTTAGACAAATATTGAAGAGCAACTCCTTGAGGAGTGAGAAGAACTGTGGTATGCTAAAAATAAAGGACAGAAAATGAATCAAAATGTTTTTTTGGAGAGAGAGAAAGAAGAGAGAGAGAGAGAGACAGAGACAGAGAGAGAGAGAGAGAGAGAGAGAGAGAGACAGAGAGAGAGAGAGAGAGAGACAGAGAGAGAGAGAGAGAGAGACATAGAGAGAGAGAGAGAGAGAGAGAGAGAGAGAAAGAAGAGAGAGAGAGAGAGAGAGAGAGAGAGAAAGGAGAGAGAGAGAGAGAGAGAGAGAGAGAGAGAGAGAGAGAGAGAGAAAGAAAGAAGAGAGAGAGAGAGAGAGAAAGAAGAGAGAGAGAGAGAGAGAAAGAAGAGAGAGAGAGAGAGAGAGAGAGAGAGAGAGAGAGAGAAAGAAGAGAGAGAGAGAGCGAGAGAGCGAGAGAGAGAGAGAAAGTTGAATGTCCAGATGACGAAACATCCTTAATCAGCAGCATCTCTTCCCTCCTACCCTCCTCTCTCGCTGTGTTTAATGGACTACCAATTATTCAGACTTGATTTAACAGACATCGGCCTGAAACAGAGGAGCTGTTTTATGTCGTTTCAGAGTTTCTTCCTCTCTCCCGAGGTCTTCTGGTCTTCATGAAGCTTACTGAGACATCAGGCATCTGGCTATTGTAAAGGAGGGAAGCTTCTATTGATGTTCAACTGTAATGAATAAATTAACTATGTTTATTATACGGTATCATTGGGGTTGGAAAAGTGGATTTCAGCTCAGAAAATACGGATCATGAGGAAATCAAACAATAAAAAACATGAGTAACTAGACTGATTTTGAAACACAGTGATCTCTATCTGATACCAATCAGACCTGGTGTGTCTCCTGCATCCCTCTCCTTATTAGTTCATTACCACAGAGCAGTGAGGATACATGTGGGAAAACCCAAGGCAAAACAGAACTGTCCCAACCTAATTATGACATCATGCAACTTCAGAAAACTGAGGTCATATAAAAAGCCCTTTAGGGCCTTCACCAGACTTCCCATGTGACACTACTACTAGAATGACATTATAGCAATATAGTGACTATATATATTCTGCCATAGGACTGGATACTCTGTGAACACTTGACTACGTCTACAGGGTTTAGTAGAGGAGTTAGGGTTCGGTATACATTCTGAACAATGACTTGTCAATATAGGACTTACAACTTCTGTCAGCATCACCTGAAGGTAGACCATTCAATATCCCTGACTCTGCTTGTCTCTGCTATGTACATAGATGTTCAGTGCCCCTGTAATCTCACTTCCTTCTCTTCTAAGGTGGGTGTCGATGCTTACACAACTGAATACCGAGTCAAAGGGAGGGGTCTGGTTTAATGGGTCCAGATATGGTGATTCCTTTCCGGTCTCATTGTGCTTGAGGTCGATACACAAATGTTTTGGTTAGATGTAGACTAACCACATTACAAGATTACAAGACAGACCTGCTATTCATCTGATACAGGGGAATCAGTGACCCACTAATCAAGGAGCACATCCTGTGACTCCTGTCCACATCAAGGCATTCTCTGGTCAATTAGCGTTTGGCTACAAATAGCTGATAAAGTAGCCTTTCAGCATGAGTTAGGTGTAAACAATTTGATGTAGTTTTAATATACTTCAACGGGAAATCTGCAGTTCGAACAATAAAGTGGCCACTGATTAAACAGCTGAGGGGTGGAAAAATGGAACGACTCTCAAACTAATGGACAGATCTATGGATATAAGGACTGACCGTCGCATGATGTAAAAAGGATAGCAGATCTATGGATACAAGGACTGTCCATTACGTAAAAAATTAGAATTTGAACGATGTTTTGAGCCTATACAGTGTTTGTTTACGTTGTTTACAAACCAAGGAATAACAAGCTTATATTTGGGGTTCTGATGGATACGTTATATTCTTCAAGAATCAATGGATATATATATCAAAAAAAGTTGTTAAAAATGGATGTGGTAACTGCAGATTGCCCCTTTAAACAGTAAATGTACAATGTATTTGTTGCAGGGATTGTGAGGAGAAGGCATTTGAACAAAGGGAGGTCAAGAAGTACTGTTTGAAGTTCAAAGTTCAACTGTATAGCGAGAAGTGAGCAAATTAACAGAAACAGATGCCTGGATGTCTGGCTACTGTTTATTCCGAAAGGAGTCGTGCACCCTTGTGTTTGGTAGCGATTGCATTGTACCGTCCGAGAAACTCACATGAGTTTTTCTTGGCAATGACCCTATATTTCTGCGGGTTTGGACTACTGTTTAGCCTTAGCAATAACAATGCATTGTCCCCTGTAAACCTCATTCCTACCTCATGTTTTATTTGAAAGTGAGGTCATTGCTGCACTGGTGGGATATTCAGAAAGCTTTATATAGACCACATGTCCTATTTATGGGTTTCAGAATGGAAGTGGTGAATTCCACCGGATTTAAACCCCCTTCTTACGGTATGATATTGAGATGTTGCCATTATCGACCTAGTTCAGGCCTGTGACATCTGAATATAGCTAGATAGATTGAAACCAGATATAGTATTGTAATATATATATATATATATATATATAGGTGATATTAAACACAGTACAAAGGGGGGGGGGGCTGAACATCAAATTAAAAATAAGTTCTGAATTATCCCGCAATAGTCTGTTTTTTGTTTCCCTTGCTGAAGACCAAGAAACAAACAGTTGAACAAATCACCCAACAAATAGCCAGACATGGCATTTTACATTTTACTAAGTCCTCCTCACTGAGGTTTGTTTAAAGAGTGTTGGGTAAACTGTGGTGTGTTCCAAGACAAATGACAACTCACCTTTTACTGAGGCTGAGGAGGCATTAAAGCTTACAGCTGCTTTCAAGAGAACCTCAGAACAGAACAGAGTTCTCTCTCGGTGGACTTGTGATTCCTCCTCTGCTCTGCCACCACTCAAGCATCTCTTCCTCCACTAATCATCTTGGTGAATTACAGGAGCCTTCAAAACAAAAGCCTACTTCAGGGGGATTCCTCTCCAAATGTACCAGGATCACAACTCCTCTCTCCAGTCCTGTGACTAACTCCACTGTCCCTGCTCATACTGTTTTTACTAACTTTGTATGTGTAAAAAATAATTGCAGTTCTTTCCCATTCTAATGGACTCAATTGTTCAATATTGAGCTCTTTTTTTTTGCCAGAGGAAATGCTTACACAATTTGCTACAGTTACATAGCTACATGGTTTTCCATTTGATGTCTCGTTCTATAGCTGAAATGAAGATGACCCCTTCAACTGTGGTAAGAGTGGGATTTTCCCTGTAATATGTGCCATGGGATGCACTCATATCTCCCCATATGTTTCCATGTCTAAAATCCAATTCTCCTGCTGCTTGACAAATATCCCATAGTTTATCCCCTGTGGTGTCCTCAGTGTGCTCCAATGACTATCACTGCCTCACTGCCAAGCCTCTCGCTGGCGCTCTGTTAGATTATGTAGAGAAGGTGACGTTTAATATATGTCTTCAGGAGTTTTCTGCAGCTGTGCAGGTTTTTCTGAAATTTCCCCAAGGGTTCTAAATTAATTTGCTGATACAATGGCTTCATCTCAATTTACAATATCTCAGAGAAGTTAGAGAACACCTCTGTTTACAATCTGATTTTCAGAGGCTGTGGTGATAAAGTGATCGCTTGCAAATACAAGTATGAGAGGAGAGAGAGAACGTTTTAAAATATGTTTTCCATCTACACGTTTGCTGTTACATCATACAGAATCAAAATGTATTCTAATCAATATATGTAGTTCTGTCCTTGAGCTGTTCTTGTCTAATGATGTTCTGTATTATTTCATTCTGTATTATGTTTCATGTTTTGTGTGGACTCCAGGAAGAGTAGCTGCTGCTTTTGCAACAGCTAATGGGGATCATAATAAAATACCAAATACCAAAATATCACTTAATAAATTGTATGCTCTGAAATGGACTTCATGGCACTACAAAACTTTGACAGCTCTTGACAAAACTGAAAAACCAGACACGAAAGTACAATGTCATGATTGCCTAACATACAATTTTATGTATACACAATTCTGCAATCAGCTACACAAATTGAGAATTGTGTGGGCGCCTTCCTTGAGTTAAAATGAACAAGCCAAATGCTTTGACTTCAGTCTATTGCATGTAAAGGGAACTCTATCATTTGCCAATTTCCTCAGTCCCTCCCTGCCAAGAGCTGTTTAACCCAGGCTTGGGCGGGCAGGAACCATGTGAAGGAATTACCAGTTGCCAGCCTGTCCTCAATGTGGGTGGGACCGAGTGTTTTTAGCCAGCAGGGCTCCTCCGTAGCATGCTGTGACAACCTTTCATTACAGGGCCCTGATCTGCTATCAACTGCAGTCTCCTGTGAAAAGGCAACTACTTATTACTTTTTAGATACTTTGAAACTACTTAGCATGTTAGCTAACCCTTCCCTTAAACTTGACCCTTGAACCTAACTCCTAACCTTAACCCTAACCCTTAGCCTACCCAACATTAGCCACCTAGCTAATGTTAGCGTTAGCCACCTAGCTAACATTAGCCGCAACAAATTGGAATTCGTAACATATCATATTTTCACATTCAGACCCTTTTACCTTTTCCACATTTTGTTACGTTACAGCCTTATTCTGAAACGGATTAAATAAAAAAATCATGCACACAATAATCCATAATGACAAAGCGAAAAAAAAGTTTTTTTTTTAAAAGTTATAAAGAAGAAATAACATTAACACCTTATTTACATAAGTATTAAGACACTTTGATATGAGACTAGAAATTGAGCTCAGGTGCATCCTGTTTCCATTGATCATCCTTGAGATGTTTCTACAACTTTATTGGAGTCCACATGTGGTAAATGAAATTGATTGGACATGATTTGAATTATCCGTAGAGCTCCAAGACAGGATTGAAGCGTTGGATATTAGGTTATTAAATTATTGCATCTGAGCTCCAAGAGTGTGCAGCTCTGTAACGTTGTATAAATGATTGGAGACAGGCGCAGGAATACGTAATAGGGGGTTTTAATGCTCCACCCAAAATATAGAACATGCCATGAAAAGGCACAGGCACAAAGCCCTAAACAAACAGGGATGTCCTTGTCTCATCGCGCACCAGCGACTCCTGTGGCGGGCCGGGCGCAGTGCGCGCTAACCAAGGTTGCCGGGTGCACGGTGTAGCCTCCGACACATTGGTGCGGCTGGCTTCCGGGTTGGTTGCGCACTGTGTTAAGAAGCAGTACAGCTGGTTGGGTTGTGTATCGGAGGATGCATGACATTCAGCGTTCGTCTCTCCCGAGCCCGTACGGGAGTTGTAGCGATGAGACAAGATAGTAGCTACTACAACAATTGGACACCACGAAATTGGGGAGAAAAAGGGGTAAAATTCCAACAACAAAAAATTATAATAATAAAAAATTAAAATAAATAATAAACGGGACGAGACCCGCAATGCACTACACGGGGCAAGACCCAAAATAACAAATGCACAATACACGCAGCACGAATGCCGAAATAACAAGGCACAGGTACTCACAGACCAACGGACATGGGAACAATAACCGACAAGACAATGGTGAACAGAGGGCACATACAGGTATATACAATTACTAATCAGGGGATTTTTTAATCAGGTGTGCGTAATGAGACAGTTCAGTGACACCTAGAGGCCGGTGACGTAGACCTCAGGAACTGGTGCACGGAATGAGCCGCAGCACCAGGGGGAATCCGTGACAGGCTCCCCTTTTCTTTTTCTAGAATTGTATCAAGGCACAGAGCTGGGGAAGGGTACCAACAAATTCTGCAGCATTGAATGTCTCCAAGAACACACTGGCCTACATCATTCTTAAATGGAAGAAGTTTGGAACCACCAAGATTCTTCCTAGAGCTGGCTCCCCGGCCAAACTGAGCAATTGGGGGAGAATGGCCTTGGTAAGGAGGGAGGTGACCAAGAACCCGAGGTTCACTCTGACAGAGCTCAAGAGTTCCTCTGTGGAGATGGGAGAAGCATCTCTATAGCACTACACCATTTAGGTCTTCATGGTAGAGGGGCCAGACATGCCAAGCGTCACTTCTGGAGGAAACCTGGGACCATCCCTACGGTGAAGCATGGTGGTGGTAGCATCATGCTGTGGGGATGTTTTTCAGTGGCAGGGACGGGGAGACTAGTCAGGATCTAGGAAAACATGAATGGAGCAAAGGTACAGGGAGATCTTCGATGAAAAACTGCTCGAGAGCGCTCAGGACCTTAGACTGGGGCAAAGGTTCACCTTCCAATAGGACAATGACCCTAAGAGCACAGCCAAGACAATGCAGGAGTGGCTTCGGAACAGGTCTCTGAATGTCCTTGAGTGGCCCAGCCAGAGCCCAGACTTGAACGCGGACGAACATCTCTGGAGAGACCTGAAAATAGCTGTACAGCAATGCTCCCCATCCAACCTGACAGAGCTTGAGAGGATCTGCAGAGAAGAATGAGAGAAACTCCCCAAATACAGGTGTACCAAGCTTGTAACGTCATACCAAAGAAGACTCTAGGCTGTAATCACTGCCATTGGTGCTCCAACAAAGTGCTGATTAAAGGGTCTGAATACTTACGTAAATGTCACCACTTTTTTTAATGTAAATTAGCAAAAACAATAAAAACGTTTCTTTGTTATTTTGGTGGTATTGTGTGTTGATTGACAATGGGGAAAAAACTATTGAATACATTTTAGAATAAGGCAGTAACATAACAAAATGTGGAAAAAGTCAAGGGGTCTGAATACTTTCCGAGTGCACTGTATTGTACAAAATGCAATTCGAAACACGTCATAAGTATTGTAATTCATAACACATCATACGTATTGTAATTTATAACATGTCATACGTGTTGTAATTCGTAGCATATCATACGTATTGTAATTCGTAACATATCATACGTATTGTAATTCGTAACATATCATACGTATTGTAATTTGTAACATCATACGTATTGTAATTCGTAACATATCATACGTATTGTAATTTGTAACATCATACGTATTGTAATTCGTAACATATCATACGTATTGTATTTCGTAACATATCATACGTATTGTAATTTGTAACATCATACGTATTGTAATTCGTAACATATCATACGTATTGTAATTCGTAACATATCATACGTATTGTAATTCGTAACATATCATATGTATTGTAATTCGTAACATGTTATGCGTATTGTAATTCGTAACATATCGTACGTATTGTAAGTCGTAACATATCATACATATTGTATTTCGTAACATATCATACGTATTGTAATTTGTAACATCATACGTATTGTAATTCGTAACATATCATACGTATTGTAATTCGTAACATATCATACGTATTGTAATTCGTAACATATCATATGTATTGTAATTCGTAACATATCGTACGTATTGTAATTCGTAACATATCATACATATTGTATTTCGTAACATATCATACGTATTGTAATTTGTAACATCATACGTATTGTAATTCGTAACATATCATACGTATTGTAATTTGTAACATCATACGTATTGTAATTCGTAACATATCATACGTATTGTAATTCGTAACATATCATACGTATTGTATTTCGTAACATATCATACGTATTGTAATTTGTAACATCATACGTATTGTAATTCGTAACATATCATACGTATTGTAATTCGTAACATATCACACGTATTGTAATTCGTAACATATCATATGTATTGTAATTCGTAACATGTTATGCGTATTGTAATTCGTAACATATCGTACATATTGTAATTCGTAACATATCATACATATTGTATTTCGTAACATATCATACGTGTTGTAATTTGTAACATCATACGTATTGTAATTCGTAACATATTATACCTATTGTAATTCGTAACATATCATACATATTGTAATTCGTAACATATCATATGTATTGTAATTCGTAACATATCATACATATCGTAATTCGTAACATATTGTTCGTATTGTAATTCGTAACATTATTTATTATAGACATCCACAAATTAATTCACACCATACTAAAATATCATACTAATTGGAGTGTCCAATTTTATTTACTATGTTATGTCTACCCCTGAGTTCAGGTTGATTTTAATAAGGATTTTTGATAAGTATAGCCTCTCAATATCTGTTACCTGTGTTGGAAAATGTGTGACGTGAATGCATATCATATACTGTATATTTTCAAATATGTATTATTTTTGTATAATACACTGATCGCCAATTCCAACATGTTTATTTTTCATAGCAAAACAATGATTTTGACCAACTTTATCTAGTTATTGCAACTAAAATTAGCCTTACGTTTAAATCGTGTCTTGTTATGCTTGTCTAAAAAGTCACTATGCACTGGAGATCAGGCATTAGCTAACGTTCGCTGAAAATTGAAAATGGATTATCGTCTGTCACAGACTAGAGCATGCCCTATTCCTGGGACTGGATAAGAGTTGGCGAGAAGGGAACAATGCGCTCTGACCGTGTGGCACCTTGTGGTGTCCCAGAACTGACAGACATTCTAGATCACAGAGTTTCAGACCCCAACACATCCGACGGGACCCCCTGACCGCCTGTAATGATGTCCAGAAAACTGCTCAGAACAGTGTCAGATGGAAAAGGACTGTAATACCCTCTACAGGATTGGTGGGTCCCCCGCAGGACGGTTGCACTAACGTAGACTAATGTGATTAACATGAAGTTGTAAGTAATAAGAACATTTCCCAGGACATAGACATATCTGATACTGGCAGAAAGCTTAAATTCTTGTTAATCTAACTGCACTATCCAATTTACAATAGCTATTGCAGTGAAAGAATACCATTGCTATTGTTTGAGGAGAGTGCACAGTTACGTATGAACTTGAAAATGTATTAATAAACCAATTAGGCACATTTGGGCAGTCTTGATACAACATTTTTTTACAGCAATGCAGTGGTTCATTGGATCAGTCTAAAACTTTGCACATACACTGCTGCCATCTAGTGGCCCAAATCTAAATTGTGCCCAGGCTGGAATAATACATTATGTTCTTTCTCTTGTATTTCAAAGATGATGGTACAAAAAATAAAACAAATAAAAAGTTTTTTTCTTTGTATTATCGTTTACCAGATCTATTGTGTTATATTCTCCTACATTAATTTAACATTTCCACAAACTTCAAAGTGTTTCCTTTCAAATGGTATCAAGAATATGCATATCCTTGCTTCAGGTCCTGAGCTACAGATGTGAGTACGTCATTTTAGGCAAAACATTTTCTTTAAAGGGTGGATCCTTATGAAGGCCCTTTGCTCATTTAGGAGCTAAAAGCAAAGAAGTACAGTTTTCACCGGACATAATATTTTACATAACAATACACTGATGATGTGCTGATCTCTAATAGAAGGGAACTGACCCTCTCTGACAGAAATACATTTGGAGAATAAACAAGCAATTGAAGCCATTTTGGAATGCAGAACATCTGCCTCAATTACAGACCACTTAGCCTTCAAATTATACAACTTGCCAAACCCCTCTGGTCATTTGTCTTGAACCACACCCGCAACAATCAGAATAAAGTAATAGCCTAATTATCCGCTTTTAGCCATTAGAGGAGATGTATTGGTCAACTTACATGTTTTGGTTCACAGTACGTTTATGAATTCCTCCAGACTTAGTGTTTATCAATCTCAATTGGATTCAAATTGGATGCTCATGTTATTCATTGTTTCCTGAGAAGTGATGTCGTTCATATTATACATCAGTTCCTGAGAAGTGATGTCGTTCATAATAATTTCCTGAGAAGTGTTCTCGTTTATATTATTCTTTGTTTCCTGAGAATTGCTCTCTTTATATGGACAAGAGATGGTGTAATGATAAGCTGGCATCCTGAGCGCTGATCATACGTTACTTCACATGTCAAGAAGTCATGTGGAACTACAGTATGGCCAGACACCTGCAGCCTATTTCTCAGTGTGTATAGGTGTGGGTGTGTGGAAGTGGGTGTGTAAATCCCCTGACACTACTCACACATTGTAAGACTGGCAAGCGCAAATGGAGACAAGAATATCTGACTCTTTTTCATACCATAACGAAAGAGGAAAGGAGGCCATTAACCATTCTCTACCTTTACTTCTCAGAAGTTTCAAAGTTTATTTGGCATGTGTAATTAAAGGGCCAATGTAGTCATTTTTGTATCAATATTAAATAATTTCTGGGTAAAAATGAAGTACCTTACTATAATACTATAATACCTTAATATAACATGAAGTACCTTACTGTAATACTAATTGTCGAAAAGAAGCAAAAATAGCTTTTCAGCAAATACTATTTCTCAAGCAAAGAATTTTGCCAGGACTTTGTAGTAGTGGTCTGAGCAGGGAGAGGAAAACTGAAGACTACCGTTATTGGCAGAGAGGTTTGGAACTCTGTTATTGGTCTATTAACTAATTTAAAACCTGCTGATTTGAAAGTCCTGTTTCAACCAGCAACTATCAGGTAATAGTACTGATCAAATGTTCACACTTTTACAGTGTTAGTTTAATCAGTTATTGAACAATATGATACAAAACAGGAAAACATCATTTGGACTACACTGGGCATTTATAAATTGGAACTCTTACTCACTTGAGCACAATAGATCATTTTTTGAGACCCATCCTCTTCTTTAGCCTACACTTACTTAGTACAGTCTCGAAAACCCAACCCTAGGCAACAGTGACTAGGCAACAGTGACTAGGCAACAGTGATCAGGGTATGGTTTCAATTACGGACTCTTTTGGCAACATCGATAAGGGGAGAAAAAACATTTACGGGGCGGTTCCTCTTCAGACGGACAACTTTCCCAACAAATCACCAGGCAGTCATGCCAGAACGTCATGATTCAAAATCAAAGTTGGCAGGCAAAAACTTTGCAGTGGTTCTACACTGTTGCTTAGGGTCGGGTTTTTGAGACTATACTTACTGCACAGTTAACATTTTCCTAAACACATGTCTTCGTAGGCATATAGTCTTACTGAGAGGAGGCATTTTAGCTAAAATCACAAACATTCTTTCATTCAGACTGAGGACTGATGTTGGCGGTTATAAGGCTTTCTACTACAGGTTATAAGGCGTTCTACTACAGGTTATACGGCGTTCTACTACAGATTATGTCTTTCTACCTCAGGTTGTGTCTTTCTACTACAGGTTATGTCTTTCTACTACAGGTTATAAGGCTTTCTACCACAGGTTATAAGGCTTTCTACTACAGGTTATAAGGCGTTCTACTACAGGTTATAAGGCGTTCTACTACAGGTTATGTCTTTCTACTACAGGTTATAAGGCGTTCTACTACAGGTTATGTCTTTCTACTACAGGTTATAAGGCGTTCTACTACAGGTTATGTCTTTCTACTACAGGTTATAAGGCTTTCTGCAGTATTGTCATCAGGCAACGGGTGTTTGTTAATGTGACTTTCATAAGTGTTATGAAAGTCTGGAGTTATATTTGTTTGGAAATATAACTCTAGAAAAATGTGCTACAATGGTATAGCTCCCTCTAGTGTGATACTTAAATAATGTACTGTAGATGTGTACTGTTGTTTTGTCTTGATAGGGTACAGGTTCTACATAGCTAAATAGCCTTCGCTGATGCTGTGGTAATCACCTAAACTTTTTTAAAACTTTTTTTTACTAAGACTGTAAGTCAATTCCTTTTTATGTCACACTAAACGCAACTGTCAAACACCGATGTACAACACCAATCTGTAGGCTATTTAAATCCCAAAATCTCATCCTTTGACTTCATCCTTGACTGATGTCACTTGTTGTTATTCAACCGGAGGTCAAATATAATAAAGAGAGGTCAAACATAATAAATGGAACCATTAGCAGATAATGGCGGTCAATGTCACCATTCAACAGCTCACAATGCTTTGTAAATGTCTTGCTACTGCTGCGTCTTATACAATTAAAGTGTGTAAACACTCCATTCTCCAGAAATGTATGGGCCTGCAAGAGGAAAATCAAGTTAAGAAGCACTTACTGGGGGAGAATTCATCTTAATCTAAGCAAGTAATTCACAGATTTTACACCATTATAAACTATGATTTTGTCTTACTTTGTCCAACTTGCTGAACAAAGGATCCCCCTGATGATAGACAATTGTCACTTTCTAATATGTATTATCAATGTGAAGCAGCAATCAATCTGCCAATACTAATTATTAGTGTTCTATCTATCCTGCTAATAGTTCAGGTTGTTAAGGTTGTTACATTAGAAAATAAACTAAATTGTAGAGGCGTCTCCCCAATTCCTTCAAGATGATATTGCGGTCATTACTTACAGAGGTATGGTTTTTCCATGCGTTTTTTTTTTTTTATTTTCGTTTTTTTTTTACACCTTTATTTAACCAGGTAGGCCAGTTGAGAACAAGTTCTCATTTACAACTGCGACCGGGCCAAGATAAAGCAAAGCAGTGCAACAAAAAACAACACAGAGTTACCCATAGGATAAACAAAAGTACAGTCAATAACACATTAGAAAAATATATATACCGTGTGTGCAAATGGAGTAAGGAGGTAAGGCAATAAATTGGTCATAGTAGCGAGGTAATTACAATTTAGCAAATTAACACTGAAGTGATAGATGTGCAGATGATGATGTGCAAGTAGAAATACTGGTGTGCAAAAGAGCAAAAAAGATAATACAAATAATATGGGGATGAGGTAGGTAGTTGGGTGGGCTATGTACAGCTGCAGCGATCGGTAAGCTGCTCAAATAGCTGAAGCTTAAAGTTAGTGAGGGAGATATAAGTCCCCAACTTCAGCGATTTTTGCAATTCGTTCCAGTCATTGGCAGCAGAGAACTGTAAGGAAAGGCGTCCAAAGTGCGTGTTAGCTTTGGCGATGGCCAGTGAGATATACCTGCTGGAGCGCGTGCTATGGGTGGGTGTTGTTATGGTGACCAGTGAGCTGAGATAAGGTGGAGCTTTACCTAGCAGAGACTTATAGATGACCTGGAGCCACTGGGTTTGGGGACGAGTATGTAGCTTGTTCTTACAGTACACTCTTAGAAAAAAGGGTTCCAAAAGTGTTCATCGACTTTCGACTGTAGAAAGGGTTCTTCATGGAACCAAAAAGGGTTTTTCAAAAGGTTCTCCTATGGGGACAGCCAAAGAACCCTTTAAGGTTCTAGATAGCACCTTTTTTTCTAAGAGTGTACATGTGTTTCCAACTGACCAATAGAGGGCAGCAGTTAATAACATACCGGCAGAACTAAAAGTAGGGAGGTCTCAGTGGTCTCTGTTTCACACAAAAACACACGTTTTTGCGAAAGTAGTTCTCTATTGCTGCAACCCAAACCTTGGTGTAATGCATGATGCAACCATATGTAAGACCTACAATCTATTAGTAGACGGGCTGGGAAATATTTGGAGAACAAGTAGTCCTTTTCAAGAGAATTTGTGTTCTGTAATTGGGCTATAGTTTATTCTCGCGATTCATACAAAATCTATATCAGGAGTTTATTACTGTAAAACTGTTTCATATGGTTGGTTACATGACATCATTATTTTCATATCAGCGTCAAATTTTCAGTCCCCTCTTTATCAAGTTAGGGACCGTTTCCTGGACAATGATTGAGCCTAGTCTTGGACTAAAAAAAGTATTTCAAAGAAGATTCTCTGCTTTGTAGTGCAGGATCATTGGCTTTATCTGTGTCCGGAAAACTGTCCCTTACTGATTCCGTTACAGCAGCAGATTGTTTCCCTGTTTCCCAGGAACGTTCAGGGGTTGGGAGGTAACTCGTGTCTCTATTGATATAGTGTTCCTTCTTGGGGATTGGTGGGTGGAAGAAACATTTGCATCCCTTCCCGTTTTAAACCTACCTTTCATGTCTTTTAGATCTAGATGTACTGGGGGCAGTACTGTACATCACATCTCCCTGCAGGAGATCAAAAGGACGTTACCTTTCTAGTATCCCCTTTCACTCTCTTAAAGGTATCTGACATTCAGCATCAAATGCTTCACTCTTCTATACCTGCAAAACCAACTCAATCCACATTTACAGTGTTCCGCTGTACAATTCAAATAGTGTTTTACTCATTCATCTAGGATCGTCTGACAAACTTTATTTGCTACCTAAATGTTATCTCAATAGACATTGAGGGCTTGTACTTGTATTTAAACTTGTGAATATAGAGAGGATGTGAGCTGTTTACAGTATCAGCTGCCAACTATTTAAATTGGTCTCAGCATTGTATCTATTTCTAAACTGTGAAAATGTAATGATTCTAAATTGGAAATAGGGCTTGTTTGCACATACTTTTTGGTGAATGCCGGGTCAAGGGATTAGAGTGCCCTAAGTTTGAGAGCATGTGTTCGTTGGTGCTATTTTTGTAAATGAGTGTGCACACTCATTTTACGGAGGACATGTGTGAGGGACAGTTGTGGCGCTTCTAGGTCACACACATCGACCATGGGTATGTGGTCCGGGGGTTAGGCCACCGTGGGGCCGTGTGGGGACTGCTGTTTCAGCTGTGGAGGATTGAACCATCTGCCCTGACATTAATGCTACCCTCTGCTGGCACAGAGGACAGCCTCTCACACCCAGTCACTCACTGTTTGTGCATATCAGCCCCTTTGCTTGCTTAACTGGCAGTATTGTTATTCTAGAACACAAGACAAAAAGCCATTATCCAGGACTTTATGATACCAGAAATATTACCCACAGATCCAACCTCAGTTGTAGGTGTGACTACACCACTCAAAGGAAGTCCACTGTGCTTTTGTGTATCTTTTTCCCCTCTCACTCTACACACTATCCATGACCTGTCCCATTTAATCTGTTTCCTGTTAATCTCCTCTCGGCCTGTTTAATCAGATGGCAAGGCAACACAGGGCTAAAAGCCAGGTTGGTCCTCCACCTCGGCCCTGGTGTGGCATGCAGCTATATCCAGAAGGCCTTGAGGCCGATACGTAAAGCTTATTAAAGGGCAGTGACACTATCAAGACCAGTGATACTATCAAGACCAGTGATACTATCAAGACCAGTGATACTATCAAGACCAGTGATACTATCAAGAGCAGTGATACTATCAAGAGCAGTGACACTATCAAGAGCAGTGACACTATCAAGAGCAGTGACACTATCAAGAGCAGTGATACTATCAAGACCAGTGACACTATCAAGAGCAGTGACACTATCAAGACCAGTGACACTATCAAGACCAGTGACACTATCAAGAGCAGTGACACTATCAAGACCAGTGACACTATCAAGACCAGTGACACTATCAAGACCAGTGACACTATCAAGAGCAGTGACACTATCAAGACCAGTGACACTATCAAGAGCAGTGATACTATCAAGAGCAGCGATACTGTCAAGAGCAGTGATACTATCAAGAGCAGTGACACTATCAAGAGCAGTGATACTATCAAGAGCAGTGACACTATCAAGAGCAGTGATACTATCAAGAGCAGCGATACTATCCAGAGCAGTGATACTATCAAGAGCAGTGACACTATCAAGCGCAGTGATACTATCAAGAGCAGTGACACTATCAAGAGCAGTGATACTATCCAGAGCAGTGATACTATCAAGACCAGTGATACTATCAAGAGCAGTGATACTATCAAGAGCAGTGACACTATCAAGAGCAGTGACACTATCAAGAGCAGTGACACTATCAAGAGCAGTGATACTATCAAGACCAGTGACACTATCAAGAGCAGTGACACTATCAAGACCAATGACACTATCAAGACCAGTGACACTATCAAGAGCAGTGACACTATCAAGACCAGTGACACTATCAAGAGCAGTGACACTATCAAGAGCAGTGACACTATCAAGACCAGTGACACTATCAAGAGCAGTGACACTATCAAGAGCAGTGATACTATCAAGAGCAGCGATACTGTCAAGAGCAGTGATACTATCAAGAGCAGTGACACTATCAAGAGCAGTGATACTATCAAGAGCAGTGACACTATCAAGAGCAGTGATACTATCAAGAGCAGCGATACTATCCAGAGCAGTGATACTATCAAGAGCAGTGACACTATCAAGAGCAGTGATACTATCAAGAGCAGTGACACTGTCAAGAGCAGTGATACCATCCAGAGCAGTGATACTATCAAGAGCAGTGACACTATCAAGACCAGTGACACTATCAAGAGCAGTGACACTATCAAGAGCAGTGATACTATCAAGAGCAGTGACACTATCAAGAGCAGTGATACTATCCAGAGCAGTGATACTATCAAGACCAGTGATACTATCAAGAGCAGTGATACTATCAAGAGCAGTGACACTATCAAGAGCAGTGACACTATCAAGAGCAGTGACACTATCAAGAGCAGTGATACTATCAAGACCAGTGACACTATCAAGAGCAGTGACACTATCAAGACCAGTGACACTATCAAGACCAGTGACACTATCAAGAGCAGTGACACTATCAAGACCAGTGACACTATCAAGACCAGTGACACTATCAAGAGCAGTGACACTATCAAGACCAGTGACACTATCAAGAGCAGTGACACTATCAAGAGCAGTGATACTATCAAGAGCAGCGATACTGTCAAGAGCAGTGATACTATCAAGAGCAGTGACACTATCAAGAGCAGTGATACTATCAAGAGCAGTGACACTATCAAGAGCAGTGATACTATCAAGAGCAGCGATACTATCCAGAGCAGTGATACTATCAAGAGCAGTGACACTATCAAGAGCAGTGATACTATCAAGAGCAGTGACACTATCAAGAGCAGTGATACTATCCAGAGCAGTGATACTATCAAGAGCAGTGACACTATCAAGACCAGTGACACTATCAAGAGCAGTGACACTATCAAGACCAGTGACACTATCAAGAGCAGTGACACTATCAAGAGCAGTGATACTATCAAGAGCAGCGATACTGTCAAGAGCAGTGATACTATCAAGAGCAGTGACACTATCAAGAGCAGTGATACTATCAAGAGCAGTGACACTATCAAGAGCAGTGATACTATCAAGAGCAGCAATACTATCCAGAGCAGTGATACTATCAAGAGCAGTGACACTATCAACAGCAGTGATACTATCAAGAGCAGTGACACTATCAAGAGCAGTGACACTATCAAGAGCAGTGATACTATCAAGAGCAGTGACACTATCAAGAGCAGTGATACTATCAAGAGCAGCGATACTGTCAAGAGCAGTGATACTATCAAGAGCAGTGATACTATCAAGAGCAGTGATAGAGCAGTGATAGAGCAGTGTAGAGCAGTGACACTATCAAGAGCAGTGATACTATCAAGAGCAGCAATACTATCCAGAGCAGTGATACTATCAAGAGCAGTGACACTATCAAGAGCAGTGATACTATCAAGAGCAGCGATACTGTCAAGAGCAGTGACACTATCAAGAGAAGTGACACTATCAAGAGCAGTGATACTATCAAGAGCAGCAATACTGTCAAGAGCAGTGATACTATCAAGAGCAGTGATATTATCAAGAGCAGCGATACTGTCAAGAGCAGTGATACTATCAAGAGCAGTGATAGAGCAGTGATAGAGCAGTGTAGAGCAGTGACACTATCAAGAGCAGTGATACTATCAAGAGCAGTGATACTATCAAGAGCAGTGATACTATCAAGAGCAGTGACACTATCAAGAGCAGTGATACTATCAAGAGCAGTGACACTATCAAGAGCAGTGATACTATCAAGAGCAGTGATACTATCAAGAGCAGCGATACTATCAAGAGCAGTGACACTATCAAGAGCAGTGATACTATCAAGAGCAGTGATACTATCAAGAGCAGTGATACTATCAAGAGCAGCGATACTATCAAGAGCAGTGACACTATCAAGAGCAGTGATACTATCAAGAGCAGCGATACTGTCAAGAACAGTGATACTATCAAGAGCAGTGATACTATCAAGAGCAGTGACACTATCAAGAGCAGTGATACTATCAAGAGCAGTGATACTATCAAGAGCAGTGATACTATCAAGAGCAGCGATACTATCAAGAGCAGCGATACTATCAAGAGCAGTGACACTATCAAGAGCAGTGATACTGTCAAGAGCAGCGATACTGTCAAGAACAGTGATACTATCAAGAACAGTGATACTATCAAGAGCAGTGTGCGGGTTTCTTCTTTTTTCATATTTTATTCAACTGTTACCATGCACCTGCAAAAAAAGATAGCTCAGATGTGCGAGTGCCTTTTGTATTTTGAACCCTGAGAACATTGACATGCAGCGGGACTGTGTGTGCTGCAGCTTCTGTGGGGGATGGGAGGTCATATGGTGGGATTTAAAGGGCGAGGAGGCTGGTTGGTCTCAATGGAGTAGCGTGACCAGCTTTAGGAGAGTGAGAGAGGGAGAATGCGGGGGTGTTTGCTCACGCACAGCACAGAATCAGCTGGGCCTGGGCTGCATCTCTCCCCCAGGCACGCGCTGGTTAACATAGCAGGGGAGTCTGGGGACACGCATCAGCACGCTCCCACATGGAAACAGCACAGTTAATCCTCCCGGTAGCACAGAGAGAAGATCCTGCGCCCGGGCCCCAATCAGATCACTGGGACACAGAAATGTGTGGCGAATGGAACTACAAGCGGATTGAACAGGAGCACACTACATGGGTAGAAGGGCTACCATTGGACAAGAGCTGGGGCAGGCTCTGTGGAGGAGAGGAAAAGACGTCACGTGGATGGTTAATTACACCAGGGTAAAGATAAGTGGCAGTCAGGATTGAGAAGCTCGGAGCCTGGAAATCGTGCCAAAGAGGAGGCAGTGTTGTAGTCAGTCAGGTCTGAATGAATGGGCCGAAATAATGGCAATGTTTCAAGGAAAACTAAAGAGTTTTTAGGCACATGGTTAAAACTGCATGTAAGGCTGTTGGAGAAACGTGATGCAATAATGTGCAGGGGAGTGAGATGTGAGTGAGTGCACAGCTGCAGAACCACACGCGAGGATGCTCCACACCACACCACATACAGTAGAGATCACTGGTCCTGTGGTTGGGTCTGTCAACACAGCACAGCTAGAACTGTAATGAAACTGTACTGTTCACGTATATTGAATCTAAATAATCTCCAGGATATCTCTTCCCGTTAAAACAACTAGTAGATGTTTCTGTTCGATTCATTTTCCTTTCTTCATATGTTGTACCATCTTAAGTACAATGCAGGTTTTGTACTTCAGAGCACACGTGTAAACATTAAACAAGCACTTAAACAAATGAGCAATGTTAACACCTTGTTATCACTCACAGACAGTTGGTCTCATTTGAATGCGAGTGTGTTGACAGTTACACATGATGACACGTTTGGCACAATAGTGTGCTCCAGCTTGATAAACTGTCAGGGAGTTGAACTGGTGTCAAGGCATCGTCAAGTCTAGTCGGTAAACTGGATCAATGACAATCAACCGCAACACCTCCATAGACCCCACTAGAACCTGATAGACGGCACTGCAGTGATCAAACCTATAGTAGTTATGTTATCAAGAAGTCTATGGATTAAAAAAAAATGTGCTTCATGTTATGCCATGTAGTTTGAAACCATGTGTTTGATGTATTTGATAGCATTCCACTTGTTCCTCCCCAATTTATGTGCCACCAACCTCCTGTGGTGGAGACAGAGAAACAGCTTTCTGGGCCTCTTAATGTATCTTAAAATGTATCCCATGTTCAGTTTCTATACCTCCCTGTCTTTATCTCTGAATATACTGCCTCTCTAAGTCCTCCTTTTACTCCCTCACGTTCTCTCTCCCCCTCCGTCTCCCCCTAACTCATCCTCTCTGTGTCTCTTCCTTATCTTCTCCCTTCTTCCATAATCTCTTTCTCTCTCTACGACCCCCCCATCTCCCCTCCTCTCCTCTCCCCACCCTCCCACGCAGACTCTCTCGCTGGCCATTCCAAGTGACATTGTCAGTAAGCCTAATGGCTGATCGCTGATGAGTGCTCTTACTGTCACATGGCACAGGGCAACATGGTTCAGGGGTTGACCTCGTGGTGGGACGCGCCACTTTGGACGAATTAGGGAGGAAGGTCACGAGTTTATCATTAAATTGGTCAACATGGTTAGACGGCTAAGATCCCAGCTAGCGTCCATTTACTCAATTACCCGAAATGTCAATGTGGCTCAAAGAATTAGGATAGAAGACCTCTCCTTTCTCATTGTGTGACTTTCAAGTTAGACAACTACACACAACTCTTTTTCCGTGCACTGCAAGTAGCTAACAACAAGCAGTTAACATAATGTGAAGACATTGTACACACCTGGCCAACATTGAAAGGGATTTTCTCTTTCTCCGTCTATATATCAAAGCTTTCCGAAAATAACACATATTCTAGGTGAGTGACAAGGCCATCCATTTTGACACCTTTTTCCCCTCTGGAATGTAATTGGAGCCATCGGCCTTGGTATTACAGATACATGCTGGTTTATAACATGCTTTATCCATGCTGGTTTATAACATGCTTTACCCATGCTGGTTTATAACATGCTTTATGTATGCTGGTTTATAACATGCTTTACCCATGCTGGTTTATAACATGCTTTATCCATGCTGGTTTATAACATGCTTTATGTATGCTGGTTTATAACATGCTTTATCCATGCTGGTTTATAACATGCTTTATCCATGCTGGTTTATAACATGCTTTATCCATGCTGGTATATATAATGCTTTACCTATGCTGGTTTATAACATGCTTTATCCATGCTGGTTTATAACATGCTTTATCCATGCTGGTTTATAACATGCTTTATCCATGCTGGTTTATAACATGCTTTATCCATGCTGGTTTATAACATGCTTTATCCATGCTGGTTTATAACATGCTTTATCCATGCTGGTTTATAACATGCTTTATCCATGCTGGTTTATAACATGCTTTATCCATGCTGGTTTATAACATGCTTTATCCAGGCTGGTTTATAACATGCTTTATGTATGCTGGTTTATAACATGCTTTATCCATGCTGGTTTATAACATGCTTTATCCATGCTGGTTTATAACATGCTTCATCCATGCTGGTTTATAACATGCTTTATCCATGCTGGTATATAACATGCTTTATCCATGCTGGTTTATAACATGCTTTACCCATGCTAGTTTATAACATGCTTTACCCATGCTGGTTTATAACATGCTTTACCCATGCTGGTTTATAACATGCTTTATGTATGCTGGTTTATAACATGCTTTATCCATGCTGGTTTATAACATGCTTTATGTATGCTGGTTTATAACATGCTTTATCCATGCTGGTTTATAACATGCTTTACCCATGCTGGTTTATAACATGCTTTATCCATGCTGGTTTATAACATGCTTTATCCATGCTGGTTTATAACATGCTTTATCCATGCTGGTTTATAACATGCTTTATCCATGCTGGTTTATAACATGCTTTATCCATGCTGGTTTATAACATGCTTTATCCATGCTGGTTTATAACATGCTTTATCCATGCTGGTTTATAACATGCTTTACCCATGCTGGTTTATAACATGCTTTATCCATGCTGGTTTATAACATGCTTTATCCATGCTGGTATATAACATGCTTTATCCATGCTGGTTTATAACATGCTTTATCCATGCTGGTTTATAACATGCTTTATCCATGCTGGTTTATAACATGCTTTATCCATGCTGGTTTATAACATGCTTTACCCATGCTGGTTTATAACATGCTTTATCCATGCTGGTTTATAACATGCTTTATCCATGCTGGTATATAACATGCTTTATCCATGCTGGTATATAACATGCTTTATCCATGCTGGTTTATAACATGCTTTATCCATGCTGGTTTATAACATGCTTTACCCATGCTGGTTTATAACATGCTTTATCCATGCTGGTTTATAACATGCTTTATCCATGCTGGTTTATAACATGCTTTATCCATGCTGGTTTATAACATGCTTTATCCATGCTGGTTTATAACATGCTTTACCCATGCTGGTTTATAACATGCTTTATCCATGCTGGTTTATAACATGCTTTATCCATAATGGTTTATAACATGCTTTATCCATGCTGGTTTATAACATGCTTTATCCATGCTGGTTTATAACATGCTTTATCCATGCTGGTTTATAACATGCTTCATGTATGCTGGTTTATAACATGCTTCATCCATACTGGTATATAACATGCTTTACCCATGCTGGTTTATAACATGCTTTATCCATGCTGGTTTATAACATGCTTTATCCATGCTGGTTTATAACATGCTTTATCCATGCTGGTTTACAACATGCTTTATCCATGCTGATTTATAACATGCTTTATCCATGCTGGTTTATAACATGCTTTATGTATGCTGGTTTATAACATGCTTTATCCATGCTGGTTTATAACATGCTTTATCCATGCTGGTTTATAACATGCTTTACCCATGCTGGTTTATAACATGCTTTATCCATGCTGGTTTATAACATGCTTTATCCATGCTGGTTTATAACATGCTTTATCCATGCTGGTTTATAACATGCTTTATCCATGCTGGTTTATAACATGCTTCATCCATGCTGGTTTATAACATGCTTTACCCATGCTGGTTTATAACATGCTTTACCCATGCTGGTTTATAACATGCTTTATCCATGCTGGTTTATAACATGCTTTACCCATGCTGGTTTATAACATGCTTTACCCATGCTGGTTTATAACATGCTTTACCCATGCTGGTTCATTACATGCTTTACCCATGCTGGTTTATAACATGCTTCATGTATGCTGGTATATAACATGCTTTATCCATGCTGGTTTATAACATGCTTTACCCATGCTGGTTTATAACATGCTTTATCCATGCTGGTTTATAACATGCTTTACCCATGCTGGTTTATAACATGCTTTACCCATGCTGGTTTATAACATGCTTCATGTATGCTGGTATATAACATGCTTTACCCATGCTGGTTTATAACATGCTTTATCCATGCTGGTATATAACATGCTTTACCCATGCTGGTTTATAACATGCTTTATCCATGCTGGTTTATAACATGCTTTATCCATGCTGGTTTATAACATGCTTTATCCATGCTGGTTTATAACATGCTTTACCCATGCTGGTTTATAACATGCTTTATCCATGCTGGTTTATAACATGCTTTATCCATGCTGGTTTATAACATGCTTTATCCATGCTGGTTTATAACATGCTTTATCCATGCTGGTTTATAACATGCTTTACCCATGCTGGTTTATAACATGCTTTATCCATGCTGGTTTATAACATGCTTTACCCATGCTGGTTTATAACATGCTTTATCCATGCTGGTTTATAACATGCTTTATCCATGCTGGTTTATAACATGCTTTATCCATGCTGGTTTATAACATGCTTTACCCATGCTGGTTTATAACATGCTTTACCCATGCTGGTTTATAACATGCTTTATCCATGCTGGCGAGAAACCAAAAACATCCAGCCATCGGCAGTCCTGTGGACGAAAACAGCTCATTGATGAGAGGTCAAAGGAGAATGGCAAGAATTGTCCAAGCTAACAGGCAAATAATGTCGCTGTACATCAGTGGTGTGCAGAACGGCATCTCGGAACACAAAACTCGTCGGTCCTCGTCACGGATGGGCTATTGCAGTAGACAACCGCAACAGGTTCCACTCCTGTCATTTAAAAACAAGAAGAGTCTCCAGTGGGCACGCGATCACCATCACTGGACAATCGAGGAGTGGAAAAACACTGACTGGTCCAACGAATCCCAATCCTGTTGCGTCATGCTGATGGCAGATTCCGGATTTGGCATAAGCAGCATGAGTCAATGGGCCATCCTGCCTTGTGTCAACGGTACAAGCTAGTGGCGGTGGTGTGATGGTGTGGGGAATGTTTTCCTGTCACACATTAGGTCCCTTGATATCAATTGAGCAAAGTTTCCGTGTTCTGGAGGCAAAGGGGGGTCCAACCCAGTACTAGATGAATGTACCTAATAAACTGGCCACTGAGTGTATACAGTGCCTTCAGAAAGTATTCATACCCCTTGAATTATTACAGGCTGAATTCAAAATTCATATCCAGAAATATCTCATTTACATAACTATTCACACACCTGAGTCAACACATGTTAGCATCACGTTTGGCAGTGCATCTGTAAGAATTTCTGGGTAAGTCTCTAAGAGCTTTGCACAACTAGATTGTACAATATTTGCAGATAATTATTTTTAAAAATCTCCAAGCTCTGTCAAATTGGTTGTTGATCATTGCTAGACAGCCATTGATTAAAAACTGCTCAAAGGGATAATCAATGTCTGCTTTTACATTTGTTTACCCATCTATCAATAGGTGCCCTTTTTTGGGAGGCATTGGAAGACCTCCCTGGTCTTTGTGGTTGAATCTGTGTCTGAGGGACCTTAGAGGTGAGGTAGTAATAAAAAAATAATGTTAAACACTACTATTACACACAGAGTCAATCAATCAATCAATCAAATGTATTTATTAAGTCCTTTTTACATCACAGATGTCACAAAGTGCTGTACAGAAACCAAGCCTAAACCCCAAACAGCAAGCAATGCAGATGTAGAAGCACAGTGGCTAGGAAAAACTCCCTAGAAAGGCCAGAACCGAGGAAGAAACCTAGTGAGGAACCAGGCTCTGAGGGGTGGCCAATCCTCTTCTGGCTGTGCCGGGTGGAGATTATAATAGAACATGGCCAAGATGTTCAAACATTCATAGATGACCAGCAGGGTCAGATAATACCCATCACAGTGGTTGTAGAGTGTGCAACAGGCACCTCAGGAATAAATGTCAGTTGGCTGATCATTCAGAGTTAGAGACAGCAGGTGCGGTAGAGCGAGTCCAAAACAGCAGGTCCGGGACAAGGTAGCACATCCAGTGAACAGGTCAGGGTTCCATCATGCCAGGTAGTCCTGAGGCATGGTCCTAGGGCTCAGGTCCTCTGATAGAAAAGAGAGAGAAAGAGAGAGAGAGAGAAAAAGGGAGAGAATTAGAGTGAGCATTCTTAAATTCACACAGGACACCAGATAAGACATGAGAAATACTCCAGATATAGCAGACTGACCCTAGCCCCCGACACATAAACTATTGCACCATAAATACTGGAGGCTGAGACAGGAGGGGTCTGGAGACACTGTGGCCCTGTCCGGGTGTACACCCGGACAGGGCCAAACAGGCAGTATATAGCCCCACCCACTTTGCCACTTTGTTGCCGAATGACATCACCAAGAGGTAAAATATATAGTGAAAACAATAATGGTCCTAAAACGGAACCTTGAGGAACATTGAAATTTACAGTTGAGAAGTCAGAAAACAAACCATTCACAGAGACTAACTGATATCTTTCGACAGATAAGATCTAAACCAGGCCAGAACTTGTCCGTGTGGACCAATTTGGGTTTCCAATCTCTCCAAAAGAATGTGATAATCGATGGTATCAAAAGCAGCACTAAGGTCTAGGAGCACGAGTGAGACAGTGAGTCCATGCAACGTATTATGTGACACGTTAAGCACATTTTTACTCCTGAACTTGTTTAGGCTTGCCATAACAAAGGGTTTGAAAACGCATTGACTCAAGGCATTTCAGCTTATCATTTCTAAAAATGTCTGAAAACATCATTCCTTTATGGCACTGTATACAGTTGAAGTCGGAAGTTTACATATACTCAGGTTGGAGTCATTAAAACTCATTTTTCAACCACTCCACAAATGTCAGGACATCTACTTCATGCATGACACAAGTAATTTTTCCAACAATTGTTTACAGACAGATTATTTCGCTTATAGTTCACTGAATCACAATTCCAGTGGGTCAGAAGTTCACATACACTAAGTTGACTGTGCCTTTAAACACCCTGGAAAATTCCTTGAAAATGATGTCATGGCTTTTGAAGCTTCTGATAGGCTAATTGGCATAATTTGAGTCAATTGGAGGTGTACCTGTGGATGTATTTCAAGGCCTACCTTCATACTCAGTGCCTCTTTGCTTGACATGATGGGAAAATAAATCAGAAAGAAGAAATCAAAAGACATCTGCCAAGACCTCAGAAAAAATGTGTAGACCTCCACGAGTCTGGTTCATCCTTGCTAGCAATTTCCAAATGCCTGAAGGTACCACATTCGTCTGTACAAACAATAGTATGCAAGTATAAACACCATTGGACCACGCAGCCATCATAACACTCAGAAAGGAGACGTGTTCTGTCTCCTAGAGATGAACGTACTTTGGTGTGAAAAGTGCAAATCAATCCCAGAACAACAGCAAAGGACCTTGTGAAGATAATGGAGGAAACAGGTACAAAAGTATCTATATCCACAGTAAAATTAGTCCTATATCAACATAAAAAGGTAATGAAGGACTTTTTGGAGAAATGTCCTTTGGTCTGATGAAACAAAAATAGAACTGTTTGGCCATGATGACCATCTTTATGTTTGGAGGAAAAAGGGGAAGCTTGCAAGCTGAAGAACACCATCCCAACCGTGAAGCACAGGGTTAGAAGCATCATGTTGTGGGGGTGCTTTGCTGCAGGAGGGACTGGTGCACTTCACAAAATAGATGACATCAAGTGGAGGGAAAATTATGTGGATATATTGAAGCAACATCTCAAGACATCAGTCTGGAAGTCAAAGCTTGATCGCAGATGGGTCTTCCAAATGGACAATGACCCCAAGCATACTTCCAAAGTTGTGGCAAAATGGCATAAGAACAACAAAGTCAAGATATTGGAGTGGCCATCACAAAGCCCTGACCTCAATCCTAGAGAACATTTGTGGGAAGAACTGAAAATGCATGTGCGAGCAAGGAGGCCTACAAACCTGACTCAGTTACACCAGCTCTGTCAGGAGGAATGGGCCAAAATTCACCCAAATTATTGTGGGAAGCTTGTGGAAGGCTACCCGAAACATTTGACCCAAGTTAAACAATTTAAAGGCAATGCTACCAAGTACTAATTGAGTGTATGTAAACTTCTGACCCACTGGGACTGTGATGAAAGAAATAAAAGCTGGAATAAATCATTCTCTTTATTATTATTCTGACATTTCACATTCTTAAAATAAAGTGGTGATCCTAACTGACCTAAGACAGGGAAATTTACTAGAATGAAATGTCAGGAAATGTGAAAAACTGAGTTTAAATATACAGTGGGGCAAAAAAGTATTTAGTCAGCCACCAATTGTGCAAGTTCTCCCACTTAAAAAGATGAGAGAGGCCTGTCATTTTCATCATAGGTACACTTCAACTCTGACAGACAAAATGAGAAAAAAATCCAGAAAATCACATTGTAGGATTTTTAATGAATTTATTTCCAAATTATGGTGGAAAATAAGTATTTGGTCACCTACAAACAAGCAAGATTTCTGGCTATCACAGACCTGTAACTTCTTCTTTAAGAGGCTCTTCTGTCCTCCACTCGTTACCTGTATTAATGGCACCTGTTTGAACTTATTATCAGTATAAAAGACACCTGTCCACAACCTCAAACAGTCACACTTCAAACTCCACTATGGCCAAGACCAAAGAGCTGTCAAAGGACACCAGAAACAAAATTGTAGACCTGCACCAGGCTGGGAAGAGTGAATCTGCAATAGGTAAGCAGCTTGTTTTGAAGAAATCAACTGTGGGAGCAATTATTAGGAAATGGAAAACATACAAGACCTCTGATAATCTCCCTCGATCTGGGGCTCCACGCAAGATCTCACCCCGTGGGGTCAAAATGATAACAAGAACGGTGAGCAAAAATCCCAGACCTAGTGAATGACCTGCAGAGAGCTGGGACCTACCATCAGTAACACACTATGCCGCCAGGGACTCAAATCCTGCAGTGCCAGACATGTCCAGGCCCGTCTGAAGTTTGCTAGAGAGCATTTGGATGATCCAGAAGAAGATTGGGAGAATGTCATATGGTCAGATGAAACCAAAATATAACTTTTTGGTAAAAACTCAACTCGTCGTGTTTGGAGGACAAAGAATGCTGAGTTGCATCCAAAGAACACCATACCTACTGTGAAGCATGGGGGTGGAAACATCATGCTTTGGGGCTGTTTTTCTGCAAAGGGACCAGGACGACTGATCCGTGTAAAGGAAAGAATGAATGGGGCCATGTATCGTGAGATTTTGAATGAAAACCTCCTTCCATCAGCAAGGGCATTGAAGATGAAACGTTGCTGGGTCTTTCAGCATGACAATGATCTCAAACACACCGCCCGGGCAAGGAAGGAGTGGCTTCGTAAGAAGCATTTCAAGGTCCTGGAGTGGCCTAGCCAGTCTCCAGATCTCCACCCCATACAAAATCTTTGGAGGAAGTTGAAAGTCTGTGGGGCCCAGCAACAGCCCCAAAGCATCACTGCTCTAGAGGAGATCTACATGGAGGAATGGGCCAAAATACCAGCAACAGTGTGTGAAAACCTTGTGAAGACTTACAGAAAACGTTTGACCTCTGTCATTGTCAACAAAGGGTATATATAACAAGTATAAGTATTGAGATAAACTTTTGTTATTGACCAAATACTTATTTTCCACCATCATTTGCAAATAAATTCATTAAAAATCCTACAATGTGATTTTCTGGATTATTTTTTTCTCATTTTGTCTGTCATAGTTGAAGTGTACCTATAATGAAAATTACAGGCCTCTCTCATCTTTTTAAGTGGGAGAACTTGCACAATTGGTGGCTGACTAAATACTTTTTTGCCCCACTGTATTTGGCTCAGGTATATGTAAACATCCGACTTCAACTGTAAAAGCTGAAATAAATAATTCTCTTTACTATTATTCTGACATTTCACATTCTTAAAATAAAGTGGTTATCCTAACTGACCTAAGACAGGGAATTTGTACTCAGATTGAATGTCAGGAGTTGTGAAAAACTGAGTTTAAATATTTGGCTAAGGTGTATGTAAACTTCCGACTTCAACTGTACATTTCCACCAACATGGTCAGTAGGTGCAAGATGCATTGTGGGTGTAGATACAATACAGAACATGGGTATTCAAAAATAACTTTTACGCATTTTCAATAATCGGAGAGGTACATGTTGGCATTAAGGATTAAAATAATTTTCTGTACAGTATTTGGGGATGGGATCACTCAGTATGACCACAAACCTTTTAGATATAAATATATCACCGATTGAACCCAAACTGTTTATGGGAGACGGGGATAGGTAGAGTACCCTTCAACCTGACGCAGTGCATTGCATATAAGTCTGCTGTTCTGAAAGTCATCAATTATCCATGCAACACACTGCCGCTTTCCAACAGCCCACACACTATTCATAGACACATTATGCAATTGACATTCAGCCTCTGCAAACTTGTTTTCTTCTGAGATGTGTGGTGTGGTGTTGGTGTGGTGTTGTGCTGAAATGGTCAGATGTTACTCCATGATGAAAATGGCACGCATTCCAAGTCCATGTGAAGCCTGAAAACCAGAACAAACTGTTTTTAGACAACATGGTAGAGACAAGACAACATGGTAGAAACAAGACAACATGGTAGAAACAAGACAACACGGTAGAAACAAGACAACATGGTAGAGACAAGGCAACATGGTAGAAACACGACAACATGGTAGAAACAAGACAACATGGTAGAGACAAGACAACATGGTAGAGACCAGACAACATGAAAGAAACTAGACAACATGGTGGAGACAACATGGTAGAAACAAGACAACATGGTAGAAACAAGACAACATGGTAGAAACAAGACAACATGGTAGAAACAAGACAACATGGAAGAAACTAGACATCATGGGAGAGACAATATGGTAGAGACTAGACAACATTGTAGAGACAACATGGGAGAGACAATATTGTAGAGACTGGAAAACATGGGAGAGACTAGACAACATGGGAGTGACAATGTGGTAGAGACCAGACAACATGGGAGAGACAACATGGTAGTGTCTAACTAACATGGTAAAAACTAGACAACATGGTAGGGACTAGACAACATGATAGGGACTAGACAATATGATAGGTAGAGACTAGACAACATGGTAGAGACTAGACAACATGGTAGAAACTGGACAACATCGTTGAGACTAGACAACATGGGAGAGACTAGACAACATGGGAGAGACTAGACAACATGGGAGAGACAACATGGTAGAGACTAGACAACATGGTAGAAACTGGACAACATGGTAGAGACTAGACAACATGGGAGAGATTAGACAACATGGTAGAGACTAGACAACATGGTAGGGACTAGACAACATGGTAGAAACAAGACAACATGGTAGAGACAAGACAACATGGTAGAGACTAGACAACATGGGAGAGACTAGACAACATGGTAGAGACTAGACAACATGGGAGAGACTAGAAAACATGGTAGAGACTAGACAACATGGTAGAGACTAGACAACATGGGAGAGACTAGACAACATGGTAGAGACTAGACAACATGGTAGGGACTAGACAACATGGTAGAGACTAGACAACATGGTAGGGACTAGTCAACATGGTAGAGATTAGACAACATGGGAGAGATTAGACAACATGGTAGAGATTAGACAACATGGTAGAGACTAGACAACATGGTAGAGACTAGACAACATGGTAGAGACTAGACAACATGGGAGAGACTAGACAACATGGTAGAGACTAGACACCATGGTAGAGACAATATTGTAGAGACTAGACAACATGTTAGAGACTAGACAACATGGGAGAGACTAGACAACATGGTAGAGACTAGACAACATGGTAGAGACTAAACAACATGGTAGAGACAATATTGTAGAGACTAGACAACATGGTAGAGACTAGACAACATGGGAGAGACTAGACAACATGGTAGAGACTAGACAACATGGGAGAGACTAGACAACATGGTAGAGACTAGACAACATGGGAGAGACTAGACAACATGGTAGAGACTAGACAACATGGTAGAGACTAGACAACATGGTAGAGACTAGACAACATGGAAGAGACTAGACAACATGGTAGAGACTAGACAACATGGGAGAGACTAGACAACATGGTAGAGACTAGACAACATGGGAGAGACTAGACAACATGGTAGAGACTAGACAGCATGGGAGAGATTAGACTTTATATTAGAGAACATGGTAAAGATACAGATTAGGTGTGTTTCTGAGTCAGCAGTGTTGCAGGTTGCAGATACCATTGGATCACATTAGCAATGACCATCCCAAAACAACAGTGTTCAACTTTTTAATTTCAACTAGGCCTATCAGTTTCATTTCAAACACCATCAACCTTAAAGTGCTATTCCTTTTCATTACATCCAAGTCAAACCTTTCAGAGTAACAAGCCCAGACTAGTTCATAGCTTATTGGAAATGGGAAAGTCACACTATGTAATTTATCTAGCGTGTGTGAATTACATTGTGGTTGTAAAACAGCTATTTCTTATCTTTTCTCAGGTGGCTCTGACATTTATTCAAAGGACTCCTCATCACAAGAGAGGGAGGTAAAACTTATTATCCGGTTCAAGAGCTCTTTCACCCCCAGGTGAGAAACTGGATGATTGGCTCTGTCAGCCAGCAATGAATTGATTGGCGTTCATGTGGACACTGACATAAATCATAAAACGCCATTTTGGGAGAGGCGTGGGCCTGTTGAAACAGTCAATTTAATCAACACTGCAAATACGCCTAGACCTGACAATGTACTTTACATAAGGGAATCTGAAATGTGGTTTCTTCTTCAAAGAGGAGTACTGTCATTTAATGTTTCATGAATTTCTGTCTCTTTGTGAACAAAGATGTGCAATAATGTTAAAGGAAGACAGAGAGGCATACATGTAAAGAACTGTTATGATCCTCATGCATCATCATTGAGTACTGGTCTGCAATAAGTATGTGTCAATGTCTAGTGGGAAAAGTTATTTTCTTTTCACTAAAGGTTTGTCGTGTTTAAAATGCATTGAATGGATCCATTGCTGGATCGAATCCCTGAGTTGACAAGGTAAAAACATGTTGTTCTGCCCCTGAGCAAAGCAGTTAACCCACTGATCCCTGGGAGCCGATGACGTGGATGTCATTAAAGGCAGCCCCACTCACCTCTCTGATTCAGAGGGGTTGGGTTAAATGCAGAAGAAACATTTCAGTTGAATGCAGTCAGTTGTACAGCTGACTAGATATCGCCCCTTTCCCTTCCCTTTCATCCAGAAAAAAGTTTCTTAATCTCAAGTCACATGACAGGAGCTTCAGTGAGTCATTTCTTGTTGACGTAGACTGGATTAACGTGTTATTGTGAAAAGCTATATGTCAAACCCCTGTAGCTTTTGCAGTCAAGGTCAGTGGTATGGAGAAATTGTCCATTTTGTGGTTCCAACGGCTTAGAACATGGTGTTGACAACCTCGAGGTGGTGTGTTTGATTCCCTCATGGGAATCATTCCCTCATACTGAACACATATGTCCCTGTGAACTGTGTAGCTGCTTTGAATAAAATATTGAATTAAATAAATCCTACAGTATCTATGGTCCTGCACACATGTGTGTGTATTGTGTTAGTAGCACAATTAACTCATCATTTGGTAAAGGGGAAAGCCCAAACTGTCAGAGTGGCACATTCCTCTAGGGTAGAGAGAGAGTTGGGGGAGGGGCACATGGAGCCCTAGCCCCAGTGCTGTCAGTCTGCATGGCAGCAGGACTGGCTGTACTATACTGTTATGCATTGTCAGATGTTGGGCCAACCCAGTGGATTAAACGGGGTCAGGTGATGACAGAGACACATCAGCCATCAGCAGGGAATGTGTTTAAATACAATGCCCTTATCTATCACCATGTTGGGAAAACCACACTGAGGATTGCCAATAGTATCATGTGATGTAACTTCTCCCTGTTGTTTTGTTACAGGGAATAATATAGTAGGCCAGCTAGTGACCTTTGAGTAAACAAACTGAAATGCCCTAATCAAGAATTGATTAATATAGATTGAAACAATGATCAATATATGAACTGCATTAACCCAGGGTTGTATAAAGGTTGCAGATGTTTTGACTGTTCAGTAGTTCTTCTCAGTGCACTCAGTAATCAATCATAATATACTCTCAAAATATGCTTGTTTTTTTATCTCTATGGGTAATTCCAATGTGTTAGTTAGAGATTGGTAGATGAATGAATGAGGTCGTTCCCCTGCGGGATCGTCTGAGACCAGCCACCCGGACAGCTGATGAAACTGAGGAGTTTTTCTGTCTGTAATAAAGCCCTTTTGATGGAAAAATCTCATTCTGATTGGCTTAGCTTGGCCTGGCTCCCCAGTGAGTGGGCCTCCCCCCCCCCCCCCCCCCCCCCCGAGGCCCACCCATGACTGTGCCCCTGCCCAGTCATTTGAAATCCATAGATTAGGGCCTAATTTCAATTGACTGATTTCCTTATATGAACTCTAACTCAGTCAAATATTTGAAATTGTTGCATGTTGGGTTTATATTTTTGTCCAGTATATATTGTCTATTGTCTATACAACTTGGCTTGCCTGTCTACACAATTTATTACAATCTCGTTACGGAAATATAACCGCTTTTTAAAACAGAATATGGAAAACACATAATAAGAGCTACATGAGTCATCACGTTTCATGTTTCATTCATCCACTGTATGTAAAGGATGACAGTGATTGGCTTGGCTGCAGTGGGGAGTATACCGCTACTGATGGAGGCAGGGCTCCCAACACAGATTCCTTGTTGTGCTGGATCGATCAGATGTCCTGCTGGCCTGGAGTGATTACTACCCTGTCACAATGTACACTCATTCATCAGCAACTACATCCCTCTGCCCTGCGGAAACCTGCCTATGCAGCACAACTGTCCAAACACCAAGCCTATTTAGATTGATACTTGTCTAACAGAAGCTTTGGGACCTGGCCTGATTGGTATTACGGTATTTGGTAACTTACATTTGGGTTGTCCTTACATGTTTTCACATTCTGCAGTTAAGCCTGAAACATATTTGTGGTGGGTGTAGTGGTGTGACCCTGTATAGGCCATGCACTGTCATTGAGTCAGTTTCAGACATAAGAGAAAGATTTAGGCCATTAGCGAGAATAGAAACAAGTGATGAAGCAGCATGAGAGAAAAAGAGAAGAGTAATAGCTGTGAGTGTGAATTTGACCACGCTGTGAAGCTGTGCTCACGGTGCGCCAGGCTGGACATGCATTTAGTATCTGCTAACAACGCTCCGACTCCCACACTGCTGCTGCGTTTGTGGAAACCCACTCTCCCTACATTCTCTCTCTGGCACTGGCAGCTTCTGCCCTGTCTCTAGTACCGACACTACCACCTCTTGACCACCATCTCTCCATACACACTCTCTCTGGCACTGGCAGCTTCTGCCCTGTCTCTAGTACCGGCACTACCACCTCTTGACCACCATCTCTCCCTGTTCAGCTCCAGGCTCAGTTCCAACGCCGACCGACACACTTCCCACCTCCTGACCCATCTCTCCCAGTACATTTTCTGTGAGGCCTGAGGTGAGGGAGATTAAATGGATTGTGCAGCACCCTTTACCATGGAGGGAGAGAATTCCACGACCACTGGCAGGCAGGAAACCTCAGCCAGTGGCATAGACATATAGGGCAATGATCCACAGATTCTCGTGCCCTTACATTCATTTCAAAATGTCAGAAGGGTGGCATAATGGCCGCTATGGTGTTTATGAGTAGGAATAGGAAGAACATTGGGAATGTGAATAGGAAGCACATTGGGATATTTAATTCCATACTTTGTGGTTTCAGTATAAACAATGATTTGTTTTCTCGTGAACAAATATGGAAGTGTTCAATTTATGAACCCATGCTGATTTTTTTTTTTTTACCATAATCCCTATAGATCAATCAACTCAATGCTACAACATACTGCAAGTAATTATAACCAAGTCACTTCTCAACTATTTTAATTGACAGCCATAATCTCTCACATAATCACTGGCTATAGCCATGAGGGTAAATTGTTGTTTACATGGGTCTGAATTTATTGTGAGCAAATGGCCCCTTCAAATCACTGCAATGTTCTCACATTGCAAATGATCAGCTAATCGCCTAATTAAAGTAATTACACATAAATTGCCTTTTTAATTATACCAACTTAACAAGTATCCCTCCTAATCACACGCTAATGGTTGTGTGTCGCCTGGAAAACTAATTACACAGCAAGTCACCGGCATTACAGCAGATAAGCACTTGCCAAACAACCAGTTAGGGCCAATATTCTTAGGGAAATGCTTAGGCTATGCCAGTGTAGCTGCAACATTTAGATACTTACATGTACGCTAACCATTTCAGCATACTGTCAACGGGTATGGATTGTAAATGTTATAAAAAGGACTTGTTGAGAATCAAATCAAACTTCATTTGCCACATGTGCCAAATACAACAAGTGTAGACTTACTTACAAGAAGAAGAAAATATTTACCAAGTAGGCTAAAATAAAAAGTAATAATAAAAAGTAACACAATAAGAATAACAATAACGAGGCTATATTCAGGGGGCACTGGAAACGAATAACTAGCACTCTAGTCTGCCAACTAGCAGTTTGGCTATAATAATAGGCACAGATTGTCAGAAAGCCAACATTTGGGAGTAAAATAATCTGCCTCATTCATCTGGAAGTATCCATTCTGATTGTGTTTATATTTTTCCACAACAAACAATCAGACTTTAATCCTTTACCGCAGCTGCAATCAAAAGAGACTCATGGAAACTCATGTGTTAGTTGTATTGTTAGATTTCAGTGTAGCCTTTGATATTATTGACTATAACCTGTTGTTGAAAAAACCTCTGCCATATCATGGATTCAGAGCTATCTATTTTATAGAACACAAAGGGTTTTCTTTAATGGAAGCTTCTCTAATGTCAAACATGTAAAGTGTGGTGTACCGCAGGGCAGCTCTCTAGGCCCTCTACTCTTTTCTATTTTTACCAATGACCTGCCACTGGCATTAAACAAAGCATGTGTGTCCATGTATGCTAATGTTTCAAGCATATACGCATCAGCAACCACAACTAATGAAGTCACTGAAACCCCTAACAAAGAGTTGCAGTCTGTTTTGGAATGGGTGGCAAGTAATAAACTGGTCCTGAATATCTCTAAAACTGAGAGCATTGTATTTGGTACAAATCATTCCCCAAGTTCTAGACCTCAGCTGAATCTGGTAATGTATGGTGTGGCTGTTGAAAAAGTTGAGGAGACTAAATTACTTGGAGTTACCTTAGATTGTAAACTGTCATGATCAAAACATATAGATTCAATGGTTGTGAAGATGGGGAGAGGTCTGTCCATAATAAAGATATGCTCTGCTTTTTTGACACCACATTCCAAAAAGCAAGTCCTGAAGGCTCTAGTTTTGTCTTATGTTGATTATTGTCCAGTTGTGTAGTCCAGTGTTGCAAGGAAAGACCTAGTTAAGCTGCAACTGGCCCAGAACAGAGCAGCACATCTTGGTCTTCATTGTAATCAGAGGGCATGCAGTCCCCAACTCCCTTGGCTAAGAGAGACTGACCGCATCACTTCGTCTTTTTATAAGAAACATTAATGTGTTGAAAATCCCAAATTGTTTGCATAGTCAACTTACACACAGCTCTGACACACACACTTACCCCACCAGACATGCCACCAGGGGTCTTTTCACAGTCCCCAAATCCTGAACAAATTCAAGAGAGCGTACAGTATTACATAGAGCCCTTATTGCATGGAACTCCGTTATTGCTCAAATGAACAGAAAACCTGTATTCAAAAAACAGATGAAGCAACATCTCGCGGCACAACGCCTCTCCCCTATTTGAACTAAACGGATTGTGTGTATGTATTGGTATTGATATGTAGGCTATGAGTGCCTTTAAAAATATTGATATAGTTCTGTCCTTGAAAAAAAAGAAAGAAAGAAAAAACCTGATCTAAAAATGGCAGGTACTTGCACAAGCTCTTTTGTCAGGTGCCCAGAAGGTCAGAACTCCCAGCACGACAGCCAGAACATGTGAAATGTGAACATGTGAAACTCAACATGTTGAATTTGCTTCACGGTCCTCTCTCTCTTAATTCTATAAGTCTCTCTTTACCGATTGTTCCTTTTGAATAAGCCACTGACGTACAGTATAGTATGTTGACGTAGTTCAGACCCTTTCAATGTGATTCAATTGTCATGCATGTATGATTCTAACCCTATCACAGTAAAATGGTTACCATTGTCATTACTGATTAGATGTCCTCGGTGCCCTTTGAGAGGTTTAAATAACATTCACTCTTAGTCCTCAGTCTATGTAAGGACATTTTCACTGTCTGCTTCTCTTTCTGAGTTAATGTACCTATTTTCATCTCCTCTTTACCTCTCTTGTCTGTCTGTTGTGTTGCTCTAACTTTCGTCAACAACAATATAATGTCAATGTCAAACATCTAGAAAGCTCTGAAAACATCAGTCCACGACAAGAGAATGCCATTGTCAAACATCTAGAAAGCTCTGAAAACATCAGTCCACGACAATAGAATGCCATTGTCAAACATCTAGAAAGCTCTGAAAACATCAGTCCACGACAATAGAATGCCATTGTCAAACATCTAGAAAGCTCTGATATCAGTCCACAACAATAGAATGCCATTGTCAAACATCTAGAAAGCTCTGAAAACATCAGTCCACGACAATAGAATGCCATTGTCAAACATCTAGAAAGCTCTGAAAACATCAGTCCACGACAAGAGAATGCCATTGTCAAACATCTAGAAAGCTCTGAAAACATCAGTCCACGACAATAGAATGCCATTGTCAAACATCTAGAAAGCTCTGAAAACATCAGTCCACAACAATAGAATGCCATTGTCAAACATCTAGAAAGCTCTGAAAACATCAGTCCACGACAAGAGAATGCCATTGTCAAACATCTAGAAAGCTCTGAAAACATCAGTCCACGACAATAGAATGCCATTGTCAAACATCTAGAAAGCTCTGACATCAGTCCACAACAATAGAATGCCAATGTCAAACATCTAGAAAGCTCTGAAAACATCAGTCCACGACAATAGAATGCCATTGTCAAACATCTAGAAAGCTCTGACATCAGTCCACAACAATAGAATGCCAATGTCAAACATCTAGAAAGCTCTGAAAACATCAGTCCACGACAAGAGAATGCCATTGTCAAACATCTAGAAAGCTCTGACATCAGTCCACAACAATAGAATGCCAATGTCAAACATCTAGAAAGCTCTGAAAACATCAGTCCACAACAATAGAATGCCAATGTCAAACATCTAGAAAGCTCTGAAAACATCAGTCCACGACAATAGAATGCCAATGTCAAACATCTAGAAAGCTCTGAAGACATCAGTCCACGACAATAGAATGCCATTGTCAAACATCTAGAAAGCTCTGAAAACATCAGTCCATGACAATAGAATGCCATTGTCAAACATCTAGAAAGGTCTGAAAACATCAGTCCACGACAATAGAATGCCATTGTCAAACATCTAGAAAGCTCTGATATCAGTCCACAACAATAGAATGCCATTGTCAAACATCTAGAAAGCTCTGAAAACATCAGTCCACGACAATAGAATGCCATTGTCAAAGATCTAGAAAGCTCTGAAAACATCAGTCCACGACAATAGAATGCCATTGTCAAACATCTAGAAAGCTCTGAAAACATCAATCCACGACAATAGAATGCCAATGTCAAACATCTAGAAAGCTCTGAAAACATCAGTCCATGACAATAGAATGCCATTGTCAAACATCTAGAAATCTCTGACATCAGTCCACAACAATAGAATGCCATTGTCAAACATCTAGAAAGCTCTGAAAACATCAGTCCACGACAATAGAATGCCAATGTCAAACATCTAGAAAGGTCTGAAAACATCAGTCCACGACAATAGAATGCCATTGTCAAACATCTAGAAAGCTCTGAAAACATCAGTCCACGACAATAGAATGCCAATGTCAAACATCTAGAAAGGTCTGAAAACATCAGTCCACGACAATAGAATGCCATTGTCAAACATCTAGAAAGCTCTGAAAACATCAGTCCACGACAATAGAATGCCAATGTCAAACATCTAGAAAGCTCTGAAAACATCAGTCCACGACAATATAATGCCATTGTCAAACATCTAGAAAGCTCTGACATCAGTCCACAACAATAGAATGCCATTGTCAAACATCTAGAAAGCTCTGAAAACATCAGTCCACGACAATAGAATGCCAATGTCAAACATCTAGAAAGCTCTGAAAACATCAGAGGAGGAGACAATTAGGGCAGTGCTACTAAATGAGGAGGTGCATCTCTGTCACATTACCTTCAGTTGCTGATGACCTTCATGATAAAATGCTCACCATGACTGGAAACCTACTGCCAATCGTTAGATAACTCCGGTATCTTTGCCACTGGCAGGCAGTAATGGAGTATCCTATTGATTTGAGATATATTCACAGTTTCGCACATAAATATCAAAAATTCAAGGCATCAAATACCATCCATTTCAAGGGTGCTTGTGATTGTATACCTCTGTTGTAGTGTATATTGCCCTATTAAATAACAACTTCTAAGGCATGATACACTGTGGCATTAGTTGAGTTTCATTCATTTCTATAGATAGTTGATGAAGAGAGAATGTACATGCCGTACTGCAGCGTTTCCTAAACTCGGTCCTTAGGACCCCAAGGGGTGCACGTTTTGGTTTTTGCCCTAACACTACACAGCTGATTCAAATAATCAACGAATCATCAAGCTGTGTAGTGTTAGGCCAAAAAAACAAAAGGTGCACCCTTTGGGGTCCCCAAGATTGAGTTTAGGAAGTGCTTCAGTACAATCAATCAATCAGTCAAATGTATTTTATGAAGCTTTTTTTTTTTACATCAGTTGTCATCGTGATTTACAGATACCCGGTCTAAAATTCCAAAGAGCAAGCAATGCAGAAGCTCCCTAGATAGAAGACAGGAAAATAGGAAGAAACCTACAGAGAACTAGGCTCCGAGGGGTGACCAGTCCTCTTCTGGTTGTTACGGAGTAGATATTTACAGATCAGTATATTTTAGCATTAGGTTCTCTCTCTCTCTCTCGCTCTCTCTCTCTCTCTCTCTCCATTGTAAACATTGTTAACCTAAGAGGTCTGGGAGATCCATCACTGTCAGCCCTCAATGTTAATGACCATTCAGTCTATCTCTTTGTGAGCATAAGTGATGGTAATAAGTCACCTCCTCTCATCCCTCCCATTCTCATTACCACAGTCATCTGCCTCTGATGAAATAACCCTCAATACTCTTTAGAATTTATATGACAAGCTATGATTAGTGGCACACTGTGGCATTTTATTTTGAGAGATCTGCCTCTGTATCAGATGTGAGGATCAATAACACAGATGACAGATCAATGTGGGGCACTATTTTAAGTGACAACGTCGCTCTTGTACTTGTGAAGTAACAATATAATTATTAAATTGCACATTGTCATTAATGCATGATTTACTTGAAATGTCAAATTAGGCTTGATTTGTAGGTTAAGTCAGTCCTAAGCGACTCAGATGTTCCCGGCCTTGCTGGTACACTTGTTTGAGTGCTATAATGCTGTACTGTAATGTAAAAGTGCTGTAATGTAATTTTCTTCTGTGTATATGGGGTCATAAAGAGCTATGATGTGTTTCCTAAACATGTTTGGTCAGGCCTCTCCAAACTGCGCCTCATCGGCTTCATTTAATGAGCTGCTCACATGTGGAATCTGCAAATGTATGAATACATTCTAGATGAATGCCCTTTGCAGAACATGGTATCAGCAATCAGTGTGTGGATGTATGCGTCTCTCACTATCATGGAATGTAGAACACAGAACATTGTTATGGAACCTGCCCTTGAGTTGTGGGTAGTTGTTTTCTGTTTCGTATCTGTACCAGACAGAACTGTTTCGGTTTCGTTCGTTCACGTTGTTGTTATTGTATTTTTCAGTGTTCTATTAAAATAATTATGAACCCGTACCACGCTGCACCTTGGTTCTCTCCTTCTTCCACCAACGACAACCGTTACAGAACTACCCACCACAACCGGACCAAGCAGCGTTGTAACCAGGAGCAGAGGGTTCTGGACTCCTGGATATGGGAGGAGATTTTGGACGGTAAGGGACCCTGGGCACAGGCTGGGTAATATCGCCGCCCCAGGGAAGAGCTGGAGGCAGCTAAAGCAGAGCAGCGGCATTATGAGGAGTTAGCACGGCAGCGCAACAGGGACGAGAGGCAGCCCCAAAAATGTATTGAGGGGTAGGCACACGGGGAGTGTGGCTAAGTCAGGTAGGAGACCTGAGCCAACTCCCCATGCTTACCGTGGGGAGAGGTTGACCGGTCAGGCATCTTGTTATGCGGTGAGGCGCACGGTGTGCCCAGTGCGCACGCATAGCCCGGTGCGCTACATCGCAGCTCCTCCTATCGGCCGGGCTAGAGTGGGTATCGAGCCAGGAGCAATGAAGCCGGCTCAGCGCATCTGGTCTCCAGTGCGTCTCCTCGGACCGGGTTATATGGCACCAGCCCTACGCACGGTGTCCCCGGTTCGTCAGCACAGCCCAGTGCGGTCTGTTCCACCCCGCTGCACTTGCCGGGCTACAGGGGGTATCCAGCCAGGACAGGTAGTGCAGGCTTGGTGCTTGAGGCCTCCAATGTGCTTCCACGGTCCGGTCCATCCGGTGCCTCCTCCACGCACCAGGCCTCCTGTGGCAGCCCCACGCACCAGGCTGTCTCTCCGTCTCCACCCTCCAGGTTCTCCCTCCGGTCCAGCGCTTCCAGAGTCTCCCTCCTGTCCAGCGCTTCCAGAGCCTCCGTCCTGTCCGGAGTCGCCAGAGCCGCCCGTCAGTCAGGAGCTGCCAGAGCCGCCCGTCAGTCAGGAGCTGCCAGAGCCGCCCTTCACTCCGGCGCTGCCAGAGTCTCCTGTCTATTCGGGGCCCGTTGAAAGGGTCCACAGTTCGGGGTCGGTGGCGATTGTCGCCGCCACCTAAGTGGGCCCAGACTAAGGTGGAGTGGGGTGGGGTCCACGTCCCGCGCCAGAGCAGTACCAGTCACCCTCAAAGACAATTCCTCCTTAAGCCGCCTTTACTTACAGTTCTCTGCTGGCAATGACTGGAACGAATTGCAAAATCACTGAAGCTGGAGACTCATATCTCCCTCACTAACTTTAAGCACCAGCTGTCAGAGCAGCTCACAGACCACTGCACCTGTACATAGCCCATCTGTAAATAGCCCATCCAACTACCTCATCCCCATACTGTTATTTTTGTATATATATATTTTTGATCCTTTGCACCCCAGTATCTCTACTTGCACATTCAGCTTCTGCACATATATCACTCCAGTCTCTATCACTCCAGTTTTTAATTGCTAAATTGTAGTTATTTGGCCACTATGGCCTATTTATTTCCTTACCTCCTTTATCTTACCTCATTTGCACACACTGTATATAGACTTTTTTTTTCTATTGTGTTATTGACTGTATGTTTTGTCTATTCCATGTGTAACTCTGTGATGTTGTTTGTGTCGCTGTCACGCCCTGACCTTAGAGAGCCGTTTTATTTCTCTATCTGGTGAGGTGTGATGTGGGGTGGACATTCTATGTTTTGTATTTCTTTGGTTTTGGCCGAGTGTGGTTCCTAATCAGAAGCAGCTGTCTATCGTTGTCTCTGATTGGGAATCATACTTAGGTAGCCTGTTTTCCCACCTATGTTGGTGGGATCTTGTTTTTTGTTAGCTCTGTGAAGCCAGCAGAACGTGACATTTGTTTTTCCTTTTGTTGTTTTTGTTTGGTGTTCTGAGTATTAAAGATCATGAACACTTACCACGCTGCACCTTGGTCTACTTCTTCAGACGATCGTTACAGTCACACTGCTTTGCTTTATCTTGGCCAGGTCACAGTTGTAAATGAGAACTTGTTCTCAACTGGCTTGCCTGGTTAAATAAAGGTGAAATAAAAAAACATAAAAAATACATTTTGGACACACCTACTCATTCAAGGGTTTTTCTTTATTTTTACTATTTTCTACATTGTATAATAATAGTGAAGACATCAAAACTATGAAATGTCACATATGGAATCATGTAGTAACCAAAAAAGTGTTAAACAAATCAAAATATCATTTATATTTGTGATTCCTCCAAATAGCCACCCTTTGCTTTGGTGACAGCTTTACACAGGTGCACCTTGTGCTGGGGACAATTAAAAAGCCACTCTAAAATGTGCAGTTTTGAGGGATTGTGGAATTGGCATGCTGACTGCAGAAATATCCACCGGAGTTGTTGCCAGAGAATTGAATGTTAATTTCTTCAACATAAACCACGTCCAACGTCACTTTAAAGATGTTGGCTGTACTTCCAACCGTCCACACAACCGCAGACCACTTGTATGGCGTTGTGTAGGTGAGCGGTTTGCTGATCTCAACATTGTGAACAGAGGGCCCCATGGTGATGGTGGGGTTATGGTATGGGCAGGCATAAACTACGGACAAAGAACACAATTGCATTTTATCTATGGCAATTTGAATGCACAAAGACACCGTGACGAGATCCTTAGGCCCATTGTCGTTCATCCGCCTCCATCACCTCATGTTTTAGCCAATATCCAGAAACTTCGCATAGGCATTGAAGAGGAGTGGGACAACATTCCACAGGCCACAGTCTGGTCAACTCTATGTGAAGGAGATGTGTCGCGCTGCATGAATACTCATGAGGTGGTCACACCAGATAGTGACCTTTTTCTTTTATCCAGGCCCCTACCTTCTTTTTTAGGGTATCTATGTCCAACAGACGTATTTCTTTATTCCCACTCATGTGAAATCCATAGATTAGGGCCTAATGAATTTATTTCAAATGACTGGTTTCCTTATATAAACAGTAACTCAATAAAATAGTTGAAATTGTTGCATGTTGTGTTTATATTTTTGTTCAGGATAGATTCTCGCATGATTTTGTCAGATGCTTAAAAGTATGACCCTTCTAAACTTTTAAAACACAGAAAATGTGAAGCACAATACATGGTTATACAATCAATGATGCTTCCACTGATGATATTAATGCAGTGATTGCACCCTTGTGAATGAGACCTGAGACTAACACCTGGATCACACAGACAGCGTCATCGTGTTTTGGTACACCAGAAGTAGCCTACATTCATTTCCAATGGAACGCCATTGGAATGTTGTCTTGCAGCATTGTGTTTCAGAGGCAGTTGCAGTGTGTTTCTGTGTGTTGCACACGTTGGATATATCCTACATATGCATCAAATTGTATTCGTAGTCTTGTAGACTAGACAAAAATTGTAGCAAAAAGGTGAATATTGAACTTTTGTTGCACACATACCCAGTAAAATTGTTGGATTACATAATGAAAAGAGTTTGACTGCAGAATTTATTATGTGGCATTGATGCAATGACGCTGTTAGTCTGATCGAGTCCTTGCAGTTTTCACTACCATCATTTTGACACACCAAGGACTTTACTATGAAAGTCAATGGTCATTAGCAGATGGAATGGTTGTCCTGCCACTGCTGTTTACTTGATCGCACTGCGCAACGCTCTGAAACAACAGCTCTGCGAGAGGCCTCTGAATGAGTGTGAAAAACATGCTAATGCTCACTATAGCGGCAAGTCGCATGGGTCTTTTCGAGTCGACCTAATTGAAAGGATTGAGTCTAGCGCTGGGGCCTTAGCTTTGTGTGAAGAAGGGGCCTTTTGGTCCTGGATGATGAAAAGGGTTCCCAGGGATAAAGCACAAAGAGACCTGTCCATCAGACCAGCCTGCTACTACCGCCTTAAAGCACCATGGCAGCTGTTGCCGCGGTGCCCTTTCAGTTTCAAAACAACGTCGGAGATATCAAACTTCGGCTCACTTGAATAATTGTGAAAATTTGAATGGGAGGATATTCTAAATACATTAAGCAGGCTATTCATGTTTAAGCGGGCTACAGCCAGGGATAAACACTGATTTGAAACCACAATCCCAAACCTGTCCTCAGCAGCGATGGCTAAATGATTTCACACAAACAGTGCACAAATACTATCTGGTTCCTGTTGCTCTGCATCTTTATAACTGGTTTCAACTGGTGTGAAATGAACCCCTAATGAGATGAGCATCTCCAGCACAGTGCCAGCTTCCCAAGAAAATGTCTAACGTTAGCCTAGTGAATCCTTCAGAAAAAAAAAGGAAGGAAGGAAATGTGAACAGAATAAATATCTCTGCAACCCAAAAAGAGTTTACTTATTATTCTTTCAACATTCTTCCAGCTCTACACTATGAATAGTATACACCATGAAATAGATTTGGTAGAATCTTCTCACAGACTCAATCGTGACCGTTACCCTGTATAGTACGTTTTCGGAGAAGTTCCTCAAATTCCCTGTCTCCCTCTCCCACATGGTAATAGGACATGGTAGGCCATGAGAGGAATGTCAGGAGGCCAGAACATAATTACAAATAATTTGTAGACTCAAATTGACCGCTGGAAGCCCAAACAGATATAATATTTGTCTAAAACATAATAATTTCAAACCTTGTTTACATTTATATGACCACGTGTCTCTTTCTTATGCGTGGGAATTACGTGGGAACAGATTTACAAAATTAAAAGAACTTGGAGCTGATTTGCTGGTGTTTTTACAGTCTTTTATGTCCAACGTAAAAAAATACAAAAATCACCCGTAGGACAAATTTGGCTCACGGGCCGCCAGTTGGGGTATGCTGTGATAGGCTCTCTGGCCCCAGGTGTCACATTGCATTTTCATTTCTGATCGTGATCTAATCACGCAACTATTTGCAGACGCCACCGCGCTCCAAACGTATCTGTTTGATCACATAACGACGATGGAGAATGTGATATCAGCCACTCATAAAAAGAGTGGCTGTAAAAAAATGGTAGCAGTGTGGGTGTGTGGGTGTTTATTCGGGAGCTGTCAGTGAGCGATCCGTGCTGTCGTTTAGCAGTTAACCAAGAGGCTAGTACAAGAGGACTTTACTTCATGCTAACACAGGCAATAATAATGTGGCCACTATAAGCAGGTGATATTGATGACTCCTCAAGCGATGGGAGTTATTGCAATGGGTGGAGGATGATGCTAAGACACACTGTAGGCTCAGTAGTTATTCCCAACTGTGGTTAGAGGGTTGGACTAGTAACCGGAAGGTTGGAAGTTCAAACCCCCGAGCAGACAAGGTACAAATCTGTCGTTCTGCCCCTGAACAGGCAGTTAACCCGCTGTTCCTAGGCCGTCATTGAAAATAAGAATTTGTTCTTAACTGACTTGCCTGGTTAAAAAAAAGAATAATCCCTGAATTAGAATGCCTCAAATGACCTCTGTTGACCTGAATTTCCTAATGTTCTACTTCTCACCTTTTCCTCACCATCACATCTAGATTTGCACCTCTTTTACACACACCTCTAACAATAGCTTTCTTCAATGGTTATTTGAAATTCAGGTGTTCTGTTTCTACAATAGAGACAGATATGAAATCACAACCTGCTTTGCATGTCGGTTACCAGTAGGTGTGTAGAAGTAACACAGCTCACTCAAACACTTATCAGGCTTCTGTACATGTTCTAACCACAAACAGAACATGTTCTATCAGCTCTTCGATAATGCAGTGTATCATATCCATTTTATCAGATCCTCCATCATAACGTTGACAAAATGAACTTTAAAGGGACAGGTCTCTGTGTTCGCCGGGCTACAGATTTAAGCAGGGCTCTGAGAAATTACTATTTTAGTAGCACTAAAATGTCTAGTGATCGATGGTGGAAGATGAAAGAGGAGCCGATGCTGGCTACGCTTGAAAGAGACATGGTGTAGCTCGCCAGAATGACTTTACAGTGTGCAGGAGCTCCCACCAGGCTGGTATTTTGGTTCACACGAGGACATAAGGGTTGTCACTGCACTAAAAGTCACTCAGTCACTGAGTCAGTCATCACAAGTTCAGCTGTAAGTGGGAGATGGTAACATCTATCTTATAGGTTCATCTGATGTGAGAAATTAGCAAGGTTCCATATCAGCTTAACCCAGTGGTTTTATTGAAAACCTCTCCCCTGCCAAAGCTCAGTGTAAATCTGAAGGAATCTGCTGTTTGGCCAGGAGTGCTTCTCAACAGGTGTGAGGAGGGCTGTATTAGTCTGCTTTCTCTGCATGATGCGCCTGGAGAGAAGTTGTCCAAATTCCACCTAATAATAGACAAGGCTAGTGAGCTTCTCTCCTCTGAGGACTGGCCCTGTGGACAGCTCCACATTCATGGGTATGAAGTGAACCTTGGAGGGAATGAATGAACCTGAATCACACACAGAGTAAACCTCTACAAATCATAACCTACCAATATAATCCAAAAAGGTATGCAAAAAAAAGATAGCTTTAGCTAGTCATCATCAAGAACAGGTAAGGGCTCGATACGGACTTCTGATCCTCTGCTGTCATGTCATTTCATTTGATCAATCAATTAACCCCTCTGACATTAGAATTCCCTGTTAATAAGCTATCTAGCTGATCACCATCCCATGAAACTGATATAGATGTCAGACAGACAGGTTAACCACAAGGTAACCCTCACTGAGCAGATCCACTGCCATATCATTATCTAACGAGATTAGGGGGAGGGTGACAATCCTGCCAACAGTTCTACCACCCCTTGTTAACATATGCTGTACTCACCATTAATTAACATATGCTGTACTCACCCCGAATTAACGTATGATGTACTTACCCTTAATTAGCATATGCTGTACTCCCCCTTAATTAACATAGTAGTTACTCCCCACTTATTAACATATACTGTACTCACCCCTCCAAAGTAGGAGAATGGGAACAGGGCTTCTACTCTTAATCTAATACAGTAGCCTAGTAAAGCCCATAAGTGAACCATGCTGGCCTTCCCAAGTTACAAAGCACAGGGTTCAAATCAAATCAAATCAAATGTATTTATATAGCACGGCCAGGTGGACTGGGGACAGCAAGGAGTCATCATGCCCGGTAGTCCTGAGGCATGGTCCTAGGGCTCACGTCCTCCGAGAGAGAGAAAGAAAGAGAGAAAGAGAGAATTAGAGAGAGCATACTTAAATTCACACAGGACACCGGATAGGACAGGAGAAGGACTCCAGATATGACAAACTCACCCTATCCCCTCAACACATAAACTACTGCAGCATAAATACTGGAGGCTGAGACAGGAGGGTTCAGGAGACACTGAGGCCCCCATCCGATGACATAACATAACATAATGGTCTGCCTACCCATGTCTCTCATAGGAGAAAGCCCTGCCTCCAGCTGTTTGCTTAGGAATTCTAGGGACAATTAGGAGGCTTGCGTCTTGTGACCATAGCGTATGTGTAGGTATGTACGGCAGGACCAAATCAGAGAGATAGGTAGGAGCAAGCCCATGTAATGCTTTGTAGGTTAGCAGTAAAACCTTGAAATCAGCCCTTGCCTTGACAGGAAGCCAGTGTAGGGAGGCTAGCACTGGAGTAATATGATCAAATTATTTGGTTCTAGTCAGGATTCTAGCAGCCGTATTTAGCACTAACTGAAGTTTATTTAGTGCTTTATCCAGGTATCCGGAAAGTAGAGCATTGCAGTAGTCTAACCTAGAAGTGACAAAAGCATGGATTCATTTTTCTGCATCATTTTTGGACAGAAAGTTTCTGATTTTTGCAATCTTACGTAGATGGAAAAAAAGCTGTCCTTGAAACAGTCTTGATATGTTCTTCAAAAGAGAGATGAGGGTCCAGAGTAACGCCAAGGTCCTTCACAGTTTTATTTGAGACGACTGTACAACCATTAAGATTAATTGTCAGATTCAACAGAAGATCTCTTTGTTTCTTGGGACCTAGAACAAGCATCCCTGTTTTGTCCGAGTTTAAAAGTAGAAAGTTTGCAGCCATCCACTTCCTTATGTCTGAAACACATGCTTCTAGCGAGGGCAATTTTGGAGCTTCACCATGTTTCATTGAAATGTACAGGTGTGTTATCCACATAGCAGTGAAAGTTAACATTATGTTTTCGAATGACATCCCCAAGAGGTAAAATATATAGTGAAAACAATATTGGTCCTACAATGGAACATTGAGGAACACCGAAATTTACAGTTGATTTGTCAGAGGACAAACCATTCACAGAGACAAACTGATATCTTTCCGACAGATAAGATCTAAACCAGGTCAGAACTTGTCCGTGTAGACCAATTTGGGTTTCCAATCTCTCCAAAAGAATGTGGTGATCGATGGTATCAAAAGCAGCACTAAGGTCTAGGAGCACGAGGACTGATGCCATTAAAAGGTAATTTACCACCTTCACAAGTGCAGTCTCAGCGCTATGATGGGGTCTAAAACCAGACTGAAGCATTTCGTATACATTGTTTGTCTTCAGGATGGCAGCGAGTTACAGCGCAACAGCCTTTTCTAAAAAACTTGAGAGGAATGGAAGATTCGATATAGGCAATTCGATATAGATTCAATATAGTTTTTTATATTTTCTGGGTCAAGGTTTGGCTTTTTCAAGAGAGGCTTTATTACTGCCACTTTTAGTGAGTTTGGTACACATCCTGTGGATAGAGAGCCGTTTATTATGTTCAACATAGGAGGGCCAAGCACAGGAAGCAGCTCTTTCGGTAGTTTAGTTGGAATAGGGTCCAGTATGCAGCTTGAAGGTTTAGAGGCCATGATTATTTTCATCATTGTGTCAAGAGATATAGTACTAGAACACTTGAGTGTCTCTCTTGATCCTAGGTCCTGGCAGAGTTGTGCAGACTCGGGACAACTGAGCTTTGAAGGAATATGCAGATTTAAAGAGGAGTCCATAATTTGCTTTCTAATAATCATGATCTTTTCCTCAAAGAAGTTCATGAATTTATTACTGCTGAAGTGAAAGTCATCCTCTCTTGGGGAATGCTGCTTTTTAGTTAGCTTTGCGACAGTATCAAAAAGGAATTTCGGATTGTTCTTATTTTCCTCAATTAAGGTGGAAAAATAGGATGATTGAGCAGCAGTAAGGGCTCTTCGATATTGCACGGTACTGTCTTTCCAAGCTAGTCGGAAGACTTCCAGTTTGGTGTGGCGCTATTTCCGTTCCAATTTTCTGGAAACTTGCTTCAGAGCTCGGGTATTTTCTGTATACCAGGGAGCTAGTTTCTTATGAGAAATGTTTTTAGTTTTTAGGGGTGCAAGTGCATCTAGGGTATTGCGCAAGGTTAAATTGAGTTCCTCAGTTAGATGGATAACTGATTTTTGTCCTCTGGCGTCCTTGGGTAGACAGAGGGAATCTGTAAGGACATCAAGGAATCTTTGTGTTGTCTGTGAATTTATAGCACGACTTTGTAGGGTTGTAGTCCACAAAGAGGTTGTACGTGATTGCGGTAAAGAGACTACACAAACCAGGCCTCTAATGGGGTGGTACTCTGTTTCAAACTTTTCAGAACCCACTGTTGTTTTCCCCCTGCCCTCCAGAGTCAAGCACAGAGGTAGACATTGGAGAGCGCTCGCAAATAACAATGAAGTGCTTGATGAAATAAAGTGGCTTTTTAATTACGGGAGAAAGGCCATTAGCTGCACCCACCCACACATATACACAAAATACACACACACACACCCACACATGGCTCAGGCTGGCACAACAACTGCACCTCTGTGGAAAGACACACCAGGGATCTCATCTCCCAGTCAAGAGAGAGGAAATTGAATTCAAATTAAGATTTTAGAGAGAGAGAGAGCGAAAGAGACTCTTACCCTTTCAAAACATTACAAAACTGTGTGATGTTTCTGCCTGGTTGAAGTTAGCTTTATACTTATCACTTACACTTTAATGTAGATCTCCTCTTATTGACAGAGTCTTTTTCTAATCCTGAATGCTGATTGGTTAAAACTGTACTCCAGCCGGTGTCTATTCCACAAGTTACCCCCGGCTAAATCTATGACGTTAAAATGCCTGTTTACTTGTTCCATCTGATTGGGCAATCCACTGTCTCATCAGCCCAGCCAGGCATTTTATAAACTTGATCTCCACTATAAAAAGCATCTAGACATTATCTCACATTTCTTTTAGACTAAGACACTCGACTTTGTCTCGGGCCTAACAACACCAGTGTCAATATTTCCTCCAAACACCGGCTTCTCTGGCATTTTCACTTAAATACACATTGAACTGGGTTAAGAGCGGGGGGTGGTAGAAATGGAGAAGCTGACGAGAAACAAGGGAATCTATTTACTTACTCTACTTGTTTAGCACACGTTTATTGCCATTTGACGTTTGACTGTTGTTGATTTTCAGAAATGTCCTACTGACCTGTGAACCTAATTTCTAAATCCTAACAAAGCTTTTGTTTCCAACCTCCCATTTTATTATCTAGTTAGTTTGAAGGATGTGGGCAAGGTCTCTGTGGCCTATACAATATTTTTTGGGACATAGGCAACTATCTACTCTTAGTTACCAGTAGACTCATGGTAAAAGTCCACAACCTACTGTTATGTAATGTCTGCATCAGGCAGCAGTGGAATTAGCTCTAACAAAGAGCAAGGGTCAGCGATGGATGGGTTCATGGTGTGAAGGTGAGTGGACAACTTTCTTTAAATCACAAGGGTTTAGCAGCGTTGGGGCTAGCGGGTGTCACGGCGCCCGAACAAACATCAACTCTCCTTCACCCAGCGTGGGTAGTCGCCCCTGTCAGAAAATTTGATGACCAATGGCAAAAGATAAACACACAATCCGCTGAAAAACAGGAAGCATGGTGAGGTGTGGGGCGGCAACACTGCAGGGGTGGACTGCATGACCTTTCAA